>NW_006416884.1:0-1217 GCF_000296735.1 Chrysochloris asiatica | reverse complement strand
TCAACACGGGAAAGAGCAGGAGAGGGCTGTAGAGAGGGAAAGAGAGTTTAAAAACAAAACAGGCCAAAAATTAAATTAAAGCCTGGTGTATACCATAACAACCAACACTGGCATCTTGAAATCTCTCAGGCAGCTTTGAAAGCAAGAAGCTGAAGAGAGGACATTAAAGTCATACTCATATTAGGCTACAGATTTTTTTTTCTTCTTCTTTTTCTACTCTCCCTCCTCTCCCTTTTCTGTGATCAGAGACTGCAGTATTCAATATAGATTTTGCTGTTGCTGTTTTTTAGTCTTTTTTAAATTTTCTTTCTCTCATTTTTTTTTTTCGGCTGGTATTGTTGTTTTGCTGTTATATGCTCCCCTTTCCATCTTTGGAGGACACTTTATCTCCCCATATAACACAAGAAGAGTCACCAACTGCTGCCATATAGTCAAGCTATAATCATACTCTATAAAACAACAAAACCCAGGCAAGAACCAATACCAACTGTCATATATCATGGAAATAGACAACAACTATGAAAGTTACTCTGAGTTAAGCATTAAGAAGACTGAAAAGGGAAGCCCACATCCTGATCACATCTTCCTAGAAGCAATCAGAAAGCATAAAAAAACACCAAAACACATACTCAATTAAGTATTAAGGCCACAGATAAACACTAAACATATCTAAGAAGCAAAAGCAGATGACCATTTCAGCACATGTCCTCAAAAAAGATAAAATGTCTGAGACAAATGACCTAGAAGTAGACCTGGACTCCATTCTGGAAGGAGGGCAGGCCTTGGATATGCCTGAGAAAGAATTCAGAAAAATGATTATAAAATGTTTCAAAACATTTTATAATGGAGTTGATAAAAAATACGGAAGAAGTAAGGAAAGTGCAACAGGAACAATCAAATAAGATAAATACAGTATCGGAAACAATTCAAAACCTACAGAAAGAGGTCCAAACGATCAATAACAAAATATCAGAAATAGAGAACACTCTCAAAGGGCAGAGGAGTAGAACAGACGAGATGGAAGGCAGAACCAGTGAGGTGGAAGACAAATCTCTCAATACCACTAGGATAGAAGAACAAACAGAAAAAAGGATAAAAAAAAATATGAAGAAGGTCTAAGATTCATGTTGGACAACATAAAGAGGAATAACTTAAGAATTATCGGTATTCCAGAACAGGAAGAATCACACAAGTCCACAGAGGAAATAGTTGAAGAA
>NW_006416883.1:4532-5549 GCF_000296735.1 Chrysochloris asiatica | reverse complement strand
CTTTTAGCCAGGACCCATTTGATGTCAGCAATAATATCACACATTCCACATTGTCATCTAAATCTGGCTTGAATTTCCTGTCAATGTACTATTGCAACTGTTTTTAATTATCTTTAGCAAAATTTTACTTGCCTGTAATATTTAAGGACATTGTCCTACAGAAGTAGGAGGAATTAAGTATTGAATTCTTTCAGGTGCTGTGGGATAAAGCACTGGACTGCAAGGTTGGTATGAACCACAAATTCAGTAGTTCAAACTCACCAGCCTCTCCTTAGAAACCCTATACAGGGTTGTTTGTATCCGAACCAACTCAAATGCACTTAACAACAACAACAACAAAGGAACTTTATGCATTCCTCTTTTTGTTTAGCCCTTCTCTTTCTAGGAAAGCCTGAATTACCAAAGATTTTTCCTGAAAACTCTCCCCAAGGAAGTGTTAGAATGACTGTTAATAGTATTTGCCTCTTCATTTGTTTTTTCCTAAACCTTTATTGTTGAAACTTGCTCATGAACAAAGAATAGATAAAGTGAAAAGAAGAAATGATGAAGTAAAGAGCTGAACAAACCATTTCAAAGGGATGCTCAAGAAGACAAAATAAGAAACACAAAATGGAAGGACATATTTAGCAATTCTCAACCTGAAGAGTGGAAGAAAGATCAAGCTACAAGTTACAATCTTGAAAGAGTCTATGAGTGTCACTGAAAGATAAACAGTGGCCTGTTAACCATAAGGTCATTAGTTCAAATACACCTGCCACTCCTTGGAAACCCTATATAGGGTTGCTAATGAGTCAGAACTAACATAACAGCACTTAATAACAATATGAGCAAGATATTAAATTATACAGGAAGCATCAAAACAAGATGGAAAGGAGGCAGGCTTGAATATGGATAGAGCAGAGGTGTAGCGAAGTTTTCCATTGGCAATACCCAGAATACTGGATGAAGTGGTTTCAGGGGAGAGCTCCAAAACTCTGAGCCACATGGGTAGGACTATTTAAAAAGTTTGAAGACTTA
>NW_006416883.1:0-412 GCF_000296735.1 Chrysochloris asiatica | reverse complement strand
TGGCAAACCTAACAAAAGATAAGAGGGAGAATACACAAATAAAACGCAATAGAAAAAACATGGGCAATGTCATAACAGAACCAAAGGAAATCAAAAGGATAATAACAGAATACTATGAAATGTTATACTCCAACACATTTATAAACTTAGAATAGATGGATACATTTTTAGAAAAACACAACCTACCTAAACTTACACACAGTGAAGTAGAAAACCTGAACAGACCCATAGTAAAAGAAGAAATTGATCAGGTCATCAAAAATTCCCAACCAAAAGAAGTCCAGGCCCATATAGTTCAACTGGTGAGTTCTACCACACATTCTGGGAAGAGCTATCACCAATTCTATTCAAATTATTTCAGAGTATAGAGGAGGATGGAAAACTTCCTAATACATTGGTTGAAGCAAGCATA
>NW_006416882.1:2970-3875 GCF_000296735.1 Chrysochloris asiatica | reverse complement strand
TCAAATAGATGGAAAAGACAATTGCAAACTTTATATGGAAAGGAAAGAGACCCAGGATAAGCAAACCACTGCTTAAGAAGAACAAGTTTGGAAGCCTGACACTCCCTGATTTCAAAATCTACTACATGGCTACAGTGTTAAAAACAGCCTGGTACTGGTACAATGAACAATACATTAATCAATGAAACAGAATAGAGAATCCAGAAATTAACCCATCCATATACAGCCAACTGATTTTTGACAAAGTGCCTAGGTATGTTACATGGGGATGAGATAGTCTTTTTAACAAATGCTGCTGGCAGAACTGGAAAGCAATATGCAAAAGATTGAAACTAGACATTTTTCTCACACCCTATACAAAACCCAACTCAGCATAATAAAGACCTAAATATTAATTCCAAAATTATGAAAGTCATCAATGAAAAAATAGGGACAAATATGAGGGCTGTAATACAGGAAATACACAGACTACAAATATTTTGAAAATTACACAAACAAAAGTAGACAAAATAGATGAGTGGGACATACTAAAAATTAAAAATGTATGTGCATCAAATGACTTCACCAAAAGAGTAAAAAGGGAACCCACAGAATGGGAAAAAATCATTTGCAATGACACATCACACAAAGAACTCGTTTCTAAAATATATAGGAAACTACAACACCTCTACAAGAAAAAAACAAATAACCCAATTTAAAAATGGGAGCAGGACATGAACAGACACTTCACAAAAAAAAGAGTTCCGGGCACCCAACAAACATGTGAAGAAATGTTCACGATCACTAGCCATTAGAGAGATGCAAATCAAAACAACAATGAGATTTCATCTCACACCAGCAATAACAGCAAAGGTCAAAAAAGTAGAGGACAATAAATGCTGGTGAGGATGTGGAGAGACTGGGAC
>NW_006416882.1:0-1112 GCF_000296735.1 Chrysochloris asiatica | reverse complement strand
CCATCAGCCATACCACAGAATACCAAAGTAGTTCCAGGGCACAGCTCCAAAATTCGGAACCACATAGCTAGGAATATTTTAAACGTTTGAAGGCTTATAGCTAGTGAAACTTGAAGCTGAAGTAAGATATCACATACTTTTGAATCTGCCTGGCTCAGAGGACCAGAGTTGACATCTTGGGCAAGACCAAACAGCAAGACCAAGTGGGGGAGCAGAAACATCATGAACAAACGCTGCAGGAACCTTGGAGCAAAGGTGGACAATATACTTTGTTGGTTTTGCTTTGCTTTGGTTTTCTTTTCTTGGTATCTATTCATTGCCCCCCCACACACACACACAGACTGTTTGTGCACCTCCATTCTGGTGATTAAAGGAGGGGGAGCCTGAGACCAAGTGGGTTCTTCTGCCATGCATGTGCACAGATACTCAGCCCAAGAGCAGTCCCTGAACGTTTTTGTTTTTCTTTTTTAAACATGGAAAAAGCCAGGACAGGGCTGTAGAGAGGGAAAGAGAGTTTAAAAACAAACAGGACAAAAATTAAATTAAAGCCTGAGGTATAGTATAGCAACTAACTGTGGCATCTTGAAATCTCTCAGGCAGCTTTGAAAACAAGAAGCTGAAGAAAGGACATTAAAGTCATACTCATATTAGGCTACAGAATTTTTTTCTTTTCTTTTCTCCCTCCTCTCCCTTTTCTGCGATTATAGACTACAGTATTCAGTCTAGTTTTGTCTTTTTGTTGTTGGTTTTTTGTTTTTTGTTTGCTGGTGCTATTTTCTGTTGTATGCTCCTCCTTTTACCTTTTGGGGACTCTTTCTCTCCCTATATTACCCAAGAAGAGACAGCAATTGTTACCATATAGTCAAGCTACAAGCACACTCTATAAAACACCAAAACCCAGGCAAGAACCAATACCAACTGGCATATACCAGGGAGGTAGACAACACCTGTGAAAGTTACTCTGAGTTAAGCAATAAGAAGAATGAAAAGGGAAACCCACATTTGCTACTGGAAGCAATCAGAAAGCATAAAAAATACCAAAACACATACTCAATTAAGTATTAAGACAACAGATAAACAATAAACATGACTAAGAAGCAAAAGCAGATGAC
>NW_006416881.1:3976-4671 GCF_000296735.1 Chrysochloris asiatica | reverse complement strand
TTGTTGTTATTGTTAGGTGCCATCGAGTCAGTATCAACTCATAGTGACCTTATGCACAATAGAACGAAATACTGACCAGTCCTGTGCCATCCTCATAGTCAATGCTGTGCTCGAGCCCACAGCTGCTGGCACTGTGCCAATCCGTCTTGCTGGGGGTCTTCCTCTTTTTCGCCGGCCCTCCACTTTACCAAACATAATGTCCTTCTCCAGGGACTGGTACCTCCTGGAAATATGTCTGAAGTATGAGAGAAGTCTGGCTCTCCTGGCTTCCAAGGAGCATTCTGGCTGTACATCTTTCAACACAGATTTGTTCTTTTGGCTGTCCAAAAACCATAACTCTCATCCAACACCATAACTCAGATGAATCATTTCTACTATGGTCTTCATATTTGTTGTCGAACTTACACAATGCATATGAGGTTATTGAAAATACTATAGTTTGGGTCAAGTGTACCTTAGTCCTCAAACTGACAACTTTGCTTTGGAACACTTTAAAGAGGTCTTGTGCAGCAGATTTGCCTAATGCAGTATGTCGTTTGATTCCTTGACTGCTGCTTCCATGAATGTTGATTGTTGATCTGAGCAAAATGAAGTCTTTTTTTTTTTAATGTTTTATTGTGAATTATATGATAGTTTACATGAGAGAACTTTATTTTTACATTCATTCCATCGTATATCATCTCATTGCCATGGTT
>NW_006416881.1:0-1676 GCF_000296735.1 Chrysochloris asiatica | reverse complement strand
TTTTACTTCATTTCTTCTATTTGCTTTAGCATCTTTATTCTGGAGAGCAAGTTTCACAGTCTCTTCTGACTTCCATTTTGGTCTTTTTCTTCTTACTTTTCTTCTTTGTGACCTTTTTCTTTCTTCCTGTATGATGTTTTTGATGTCATCCCACAACTCTTCTGGTTTTCGGTCATCAGTGTCTAATTCATCAAATCTGTTATTGAGATTATCTGTAAATTCAGATGCAATATGTTCAAGGTCATATCTTGGCTTTTGTGAATTTGTTTTAATTTTCTTCAGTTTCAGCCTGAACTTGCATATGCACAAGCGAAATCCGGTTCCACAGTGTGCCCTTGGCCTTGTTTTGACTAATAAGAAAGTTTTCTATCATTTCTTTCCACAGATGTACTCAATTTGATTTCTGTGTATTCCATCTGTTGAGGTCCATGTGTCTAAACATCTTTTATGTTGTTTAAAAAGTGTATTTGTAATGAACAAGTCATTATTGTTGTTAGGTGCCATTGAGTTGGTACCAACCCCTAGTGATGTTATGCACAGCAGAACGGAACACTGCCTGATCCTGGGCCAAACTCACTACTGATCCTGGGCCAATCTCACTACTGTTACCATGCTTGAGTCCATCGATGCTGCCACTTGGCCATTCCATCTCGATGGGGGTCTTCCTCTTTTTCTCTGACCCTCCACCTTACCAAACATGATATCCTTCTCTAGTGATTAGTCCCTTCTGACAATATGTCCGAAATATGAGAGATGAAATTTGGCCATCTTGGCCTCCAAGGAGCACTCTGGCTGCATTTCTTCCAAAACAGATCTATTTGTTCTTTTGGCAGCCCATGGCACTTTCAATATTCTCCTCCAACACCATAACTCAAAAGCATCAATTCTTCTATGGTTTTCCTTATTCACTATCTAGCTTTCACATGCATATGAAGCTATTGAAAATACCATGGCTTGGGTCAGGCGCACCTCAGTCCTCAAGGTGACATCTTTACTCTTCAGCACTTTAAAAAGGTCTTGAGCAGCACATTTTCCTATTGCAATACGTCATCTGATCTCTTGAATGCTGCTTCTGTGAGTGTTGATAGTTGATCCAAGAAGAATGAAGTCCTTGACAACTTCAATTTTTTCTCCGTTGATATTGGTCCAGTGGTGAGGAATTTTGTTGTCTTTACATTGAGATGTTGAGATGCTCCATTAGCATCATCACAGTCAACTCTGCTCTGAGGATGCAGCTCTTCCTGAGGGGCTCATTTTTCGGTGCTATATCTGACAATATTTTGGTGCTCTTCATCATGTTTCAATATCCAATATTTTGGTGCTGCCGGAGAGTGTTCCAGTGTTATTCATAAGCCAATGCATTTTCTAGCTCAACTTCCCCCATTGCTAACCTTGTCCTTTCTGCTGCTCATTTGTCAGTCATACTGTGGTGGCTTTTGTGTTGCTATGATGCTGGAAGCTATGCCACTGGTATTTTAAATACCAGTAGGGTCATCCAGGATAGGCAGGTTTCAGCAGAGCTTCCAGACTAATACAGAGTAGGAAGAAGGTGAGATGGACAACTTCCGAAAGTTTTTGTTATTGTTGTTGTTAAGCACTATTGAGTTGATTCTGACTCATAGCGACCCTGTATAGGGTTTTTGAGGTAGTAAATCGTAGCGGGAGCAGAAAGCCTC
>NW_006416880.1:0-4006 GCF_000296735.1 Chrysochloris asiatica | reverse complement strand
GAGATGAATCAGCCAGGTGGAATCATTGATGGTGTCAAGTGTGGCAGCGGTGGTGGGGTTGGCCCAGGATCGGACATTGTTTCATTCTGCTGTGCATGGGATTGCTATAAGTCGGTTCCAACTCGATGGCACCTGATAACAACAACAACAAATAGCATACAGATTGAAAAAGTATGATGAAAGAATACAACCCATCTTTCCTGATTTTAAATCATTCAGCAACCCTTGTTCTGTTCTAAAGACTCCATCTTGGTCTATGTACAGGTTTCCTCATGAGCACAATTAAGTGTTCTAGAATACCCATTTTTTGCAATGCTCTCCATAGTTTGCTATGATCCACACAGTCAAATGCCTTTGAATAGTCAATAAAGGGCAAGTAAATATCTTTCTGGTAATCACTGCTTTCAGCTAAGATCCATCTGAGTCAGCAATGATATCCCTTGTTCCATGTCCTTTTCTATATTGACTTGAATTTCTGGAAATTCCCTGTCAATGTATGATGCAATTGTTTTTGAATTATCAGCAAAATTTTACTTGTATGTGATATTCATGATATTGTTTGATAATCTTTACAGTCTGTTGAGTCACCTTTTTTGGAATAAGCACAAATATGAACCTCTTCTAGTTGTATATTTCTTGACATAGATGGGTGAACATATCAGTGCTGCATTGGTTTGTTGAAACATGTCAGTTTGTATTCCATCAATTCCTGTTGTTGTTAAGTGCCATGAAGTCAGTTCCAACTCAGCGACACTGTATAGGGTTTCCAAGAGGCAGCTGGTGGATTTGAACTGCTGACCTTGTAGTTAGCCACCCAGTGTTTATCCTACAGTGCTACATCAGAAACTCAGGTTCCTGGAGGCTGTTTTTTCAATGCCTTTAGTGCTGATTGGCTTCTTCTTTCAATACTATCTGTTACTGATCGTATAGGTGCATATATGTATTGTGTCCTGGCTCTTGGTCTTGTGGATATAACTAAGCAGAGGGATTGCTGGGTCATAATATATTTCTATTTCCAACTTTCTGAGGAAACACCATACTGTTTTCCAGAGTGGTTGAATCATTTTACAGTCCTACCAGCATTGTAAGATGGTCCCAGTCTCTCCACACCTATGCCAACATTAGTTGTTTTCTATTTTCTTGAGCTTCGCTGTTAATGCTGGTGTGAGATGATATCTCATTGTTGTTTTGATTTGCATTTCACTAATGGCTAATGTTTATGAACATTTCTTCATATGTTTGTTGGCTATCTAAATGTCTTCCTTGGTGAAGTGTCTGTTTATGTCCTTTGACCAGTTTTTAATTGGATTGTCTTTTTCTTGTAGAGGTGCTGTAGTTTTCTATAAATTTTAGAGATTAGTCCCTTGTCTGATATGTTGTTGCAAAAAATTGTTTATATGTTCTTAATTATGTTGAGGAATTTCTCTTCTATTCCTAATTTGTTGCATGTTTTTATTAGGAATGGATGTTGGATTTTGCCAAATAACCCTTCTTCATCAATCTCTATGATATTACAGTTCTTTACCTCTATTTAATTTATGTGGTGAATTACATTGCTTGTTTTTATAATATTGAATCATCCTTGCATCCCTAATATGAATCCTACTTGGTCATGATGTATTATTTATTTTGGTATGTTATTGAATTCTATTGGCTAGGATTTTGTTGAGAATTTTTGAATCCATGTTCATGAGGGATATTGATACATAATTTTCTTTTTTAGTGATGTCTTTGTCTGATTTTGGTATGAGGGTCATGCTTGCTTCATAAAATATAGTCAGGAGCTTTCCATCCTTTTATATATTTTGGAATAGTTTGAGTAGAGTTGGTGTCAGCTCTCATTTAGGTTGGTAGAATTCACTAGTAAAGTCATTTGGGTCCAGAGTATTTTTGTAGGGAGTTTTTAAAATTACCTGATTGATTTCTTCTTTTATTACAGGTGTATTCAGGTTTTCTACTTCATTCTATGTTAGTTTAGGTAAGTCATGTTTTTCTAAAAATTTGTTCATTCCTTCTGGATTTCAAATTTGTTGGAGTACAATTCTTCATAGTGTTCTCTTGTTATCCTTTCAATTTCCATGTGACATCACCCATATAATTTTTTTCTTACCCATATAGTTTCTTATATGTGTTATTTGCATCTTATCCTTCCTTTCTTTGGTTAGATTTGCCAACGATTTGTCAAGTTTAGTGATATTTTTTAAGAAGCAACTTCTTGTCTTTTTGATTCTTTCTGTTTTTGTTGTCTAATTCATTTATTTATGCTTTAGTCTTTACTGTTTCTTTTCTTCTGGTAACTGTAGGCTTACTTTGCTGCTCTTTTTCTAATTGTTGGAGATGTTGTGTTAATGTGTTGTTTTGGGTTCTTCTTTTTGAAGCATGTGTTTATTACTACAAATTGTCTTCTAAGCACTGCTTTTGCTGTGTCCCACAGGTTTTGGTTATGTTGTGTTTTCATTCTCATTCAATTCAAGGGATTTTTTATTTGCTCTATTACCTAGTAGCTTTTGAGCAGGGTGTCATTCAATGTCCATGTATTTGATTTTTCTGTCCTTGATCTTCTGATTGTTGATTTCTAATTTTACAGCTTGCTCTGTGGTCTAACATATGGTCTATTGTTTCATGTGCATTGGAAAAGAATGTTTATTGTGCTGTTGTTGGGTTGAGTGTTCTGTATAAGTTCATGAGGCAAAATTGGTTGACTGTGTTGTTTAGTTCTTCTGTGTCTTTGTTGAGCTTCTTTCTAGGTGTTCTGTCCTTTACCAAAAGTGTTGTATTAAAATCTCCTATTATTGTTGTAGAATGGTCTATTTCTTTCTTCAATTGTATCAGAGTTTTTGCACTTTATTAGACATATGTATTTTGAGACTCTTTAATTGGAAGCATACATAATTATTATGGTTATGTCTTCTTGTTTAATTGACCCTTTAGTTATGAGATAATGTCCTTTTTTGTTTCTTATGCTGGTTTTTGCCTTAAAGTCTATTTTATCAGAAATTAGTATTACCACTCCTGCTCATTTGTGATTGCTGGTAGCAATCAAAAAATGTATTTTTCCATCCCTTTTTCTTTAATCTTTGCTTGAAGGTGTGTCGCTGTAGACAGCATATTGAAAGAGCCTGTTTTTTATCTATTATGCTACTCTCTGTCTCTTGACTGGTTCATTTAATACATTGACTTTTTTTTTTTAAACTTGTTTTTTTGTGTAAGCTAAAATATGGTCTTCATGGTACAAACGATGCTGGAGATTGCATGATAGAATTTTCAAGACCAATGACTTCTTCATTGCAATACATTTTAAACAACGTAAAAGCCAGCTGACTATACACATGGACGTCACCAGATGAAATACACAGAAATAAAATTTACTACATCTGTGGAGAGAGACTGTGGAAAAGCTCCATATCATCAGCCAAAAAAAGGCCAGGGGCAGACTGTGGAATAGACCATCAATTGCTCATATGGAAATTCAGGCTGAAGCTGAAAAAAATGAAAACAAGCCCATGAGAGCCAAAATATGACCTTGAATATATCCCACCTTAATTTAGAGATCATTTGAAGAACAGATTTGATGCATGAGACACTAAAGAACGAAGACCAGAAAAGCTGTAGGTTGACATCAAGAACATCATACAGTAAGAAAGCAAAAGGTCATCAAGAAGGAAAAGACCAAAATGAATGTCAGAGAGACTCTAAAACTTGCTCTCCAAAGTAGAGATTCTAAAGCAAATGAAAGAAGTGAGGAGGTACAAGAGCTGAACAGAAAATTTCAAAGATCAGCTTGAAAAGCCAAAGTCAAACATTATAACAAAATGTGCAAAGACTTGGAGTTAAAAATATTGAAAGAATATCATAGACTGTTAGAAGAACAAAGACATCTGTCTTGGAAGAAGTACAGTCAGAATGCTCTTTAGAAACCAGTACAATGAGACTTTGTCTTTCATACCTCAGATATGTTGTCAGGAGGGACCAATCCTTGGAGAAGGACATCATGGTTGGCAAAAAG
>NW_006416879.1:0-4002 GCF_000296735.1 Chrysochloris asiatica | reverse complement strand
TTTGAGTTATGGTGTTGGAGGAGAATATTGAAAGTGCCACGGGCTGCCAAAAGAACCAACAGATCTGTGTTTGAAGAAATGCAGCCAGAGTGCTCCTTGGAGGCCAGGATGGCCAAACTTCATCTCTCATACTTTAAACATATTTTCAGCAGGGACCAGTTGCTGGAGAAGGATATCATATTTGGTAAGGTGGAGCCTCAGAGAATAAAAGAAGAAAACCCCCAACGAGATGGATTGGCCAAGTGGCAGCATCAATGGTCTGAAGCGTGGCACCAATTGTGAGGTTAGCCCATTATTGGGCAGTCTTTTGTTCTGTTGTGCATAGGGTCGCTATGACTTGGTACCGACTCAATGGCTCCTAACAACAACATCCTAGTATAGGGGAGCATGGTGATTCCACAAAGTCAGCAGTTCAAACCTACCAGCCTCTATGACAGAAAGATGACGCTCTAAAACTCTAAATGGGGTCACTATGCATCAGAACAGACTCAATGGCACTTAACCACACCATCCTAGTATGATAAACTTACCTCTTGTACAGAAGAACTCCAAGTAATCTGTGTAGATACTACAAAGGAGATGGAGCATAGGTCTCCATTCCTTAAAATGTACCTAGTGACATAGAGTACAGTATGTAATGAGGAGTGGGGAAGTCCTGCACTTCACAGTGAAAAAGCTTGAGAAATACCACCTCAGCCAGGTTACCAAGACTTTATAATCAGTTAAAGACCATATTGACAGCAAGTATCCCTGATAGGGTGTAATGAGAATGTCACTATTCTGGGTCTTCTTTTCAAGAACCCACAAATTCATTCTAATCATGAGAATAACATCAGACAAAGCCAAATTGAGGTTCATTCTAAAAATATCTGACCACGATTCCTCAAAATTGTCAAGGACATCAAAACAAAGAAAGATTGAGAAACTTACAAATAAATGGAGGCTAGGAAGACATGATGATTAAATATAATGTGATCTGAATGGGATCCTGCAACAAAAAAAAAGGGAGGTCTTAGATAAAACCAAGGGATTCTTAATGAAACATAGACTTCAATTTACAATAATGTATAAATATTCATACATCAGTTGTGGCAACTGTATGATAATAGTGGAAACTGGATATTAGGTAACTGGGAACAGAACCCTGTGTACCATCTTTACAACTTTCCTGAAAATCTAAAATTCTTCTAAAATCAAAAGTGTATTTTTAAAAGTAATTTTCCCAGATTTCACTTGAACCCTTACTTACGTCAATTTGTATTATCTGAAGGAGTTTCTAACGGCTTCTCTCTTTTCATCCTCTTCTTTTTATATGCTACTTTATCAGCAATATAAAATTCACATTCATTCATTTTTCTTTGAGAAAGTATTCATCTGTAACATTCCATTTGAGCACATGATTTAGGTTTCATTCAGTTTCATAGGAGGGAAAAAGAAGAATATGAATGTCATAATATAAAGCAATTAGCTCATATCCAAAAGAGTCATTTCTCCAGTTTTACATATACTCCTACTGGCTGTGGAGTCCTTGCCCCATCTAAATACTAGAAAGATTCTCAGTATGCCTGCAAAATGCCCTGGAAAAAAGGAATCTGGGACTGCAATAGAGTCTGCTACTTAGAGATCCTGAAGAAACTCAGCCACCCAACCTTGAACACAGTGTCCTATGCTCCCCAACGCCTAACACAATATAATCTTGATCTAAGACCCAGCCTTCTCATAAGAGAGTTCTCAGGCTGGAAATATTTTTAAAAAGTCTTTCCAATGTGTCTTCCCAAGTTGATATCAATGTGGTTTTATGGCTTTGGAAACCTCTGGAACAGAAGTAGGGATGGATAGCCCTGAAGCTGGGCAGTATTCCTTTGCCTTCATACCCAACCTTGGAGCATCCTCAATATACCTCCATATAACTTAGTGAAACTCCACAGGGAGAAATAAATGTTGGGTACTCTGTAAAGTGTAGGCATTATAGCTACTTGGAACAACACCTATTTTCTTCTAAGTAACAGTTCTTCTGGTTTATGAGATTTTTAAAGTACGTCTGCCTCAATATCTGCAGTCTACTTGCTATCATTTTTCTTGAAGGTCAGACTCTCTATCCATGGTGACTATGGAGAATATCGGTACATTTGTTGTTCTTAAGTGCCATCGAGTCTGTTCTGACCCATTGCAACCCTGTATAGGGTTTCCAAGGAGCAGCTGGTGATCCTGAGCCACTGACCTTGCAGTTCAAATGGCTTTGCAGTCTGGTGCATTAACACACAGAGCCACATCAGGATTCTGTACATTTAGTAGTTGACATATTACAGAAAAGTGAATTGCATATATAGTCTGTTCTTGACATTGGCTCTCTAGGAATCACATTGAGCCTTGCTTTCACTATTTGTAAATGCCAATTTAATCCAGCTCTGTAGGAGGTAAAGTATATTATTGAATGATGTTTGTAAAACATGTTTACTTTTGCTAAATAATCTGTTGTTGTTAAGTGCCATCAAGTTGGTTCCAACTCATAGCGACCCTATAAAAGGTTTCTGAGGAGCAACTGGTGGGTTTGCAGTCCAGTGCTGATCCACAGCGTCACACCAGAAGTCCATTACTAAACATATATGTTGTTGTTGTTAAGTGCCTTTGAATTGGTTCTGACTCATAGTGACCCATATACGGCTTCCAAGGAGTGACTGGTGAGTTTGAACTACTGACCTTGTGGTTCAAACCGACCTTGGGGTCCAGTGTTTATCCTACAGAGCCACATTTATATTTATTATGGAATTCTGGTATGGCAATGTAGGATAAGCACTCAACCACAAGGTCAGTTTGAACCTCAAGGTGAGAGAGTCAAATCCACCAGCTGCTCTTCGGAAACCCTATACAGGGTCACTATGAGCCAGAACCAACTTGATGGCACTTAACAACTTTAATATTTATTATAACTATTCATTACATTTGTATTTTTTAATGTTTACAGACATTATCCATGAGACATAGTAAATAAAGTATTAACAGTGGTGATCTCTGAGTGATGAACATGTTTTTATTTTTATCATTGTTGCTTATCAGTGCTTTTTTTAATATAATGAAGTGCACATACATACTGTAATAATGAAAAGTTATTTTTTTGTAACCAATGTTGATTTATGCATGCAGTGCATTAAATTTTTACATCTAATACCTGCTCCCTGCCTGGCAGAAAAGTGTTTTGTTTTGTTTTTAAAGGATAATCTAGTAAATGAAATGTAAAAGAGGTTCAAAAATGCATATTAAGAATGTCAATAAACTGAGTTCCTATTAATAAGTAAAATATTTCTCAAAGTTTTCCATGCGAAGCTGTCTATCAAGATGGAAATTTCCAAAGTATTTTCATTTGCTGCTATAAGTACTGCATGAGTAGTCAGGCCTGATCACAGGTGGGGAACCATTGTGATGTCTGAATCACAAGATAATGAAAGTCCAGATGCTAAGCTGTTTTCTTTAAATGCACCTGGTCTTTGGAGGCCTGAAGTGCTCCAAAGGCAATATCTTGTCATTGATTATTAAGAAAATGAGCTTAAGGTCATGGAAAGATCATGGAAGCATTGAAAACTATTTAATGTGAGAATTTTCTTTATCTCTGCCAATTACCTTGAATCTTATTTTTATATAATTATTTGTTCAAATGTTTGCATACCAGGGATCAGTCATGAAAGTTTAAATCTTAGAATCCTTGAAATCATTTTTTCAGAAAGTTCCCTGTCTCTGCTGCTCTTCACTATCAACACTACAGAAAGCTAGGAGGGAGAATAATTCCAAATCTGAGTGACAACTAATTCCTTGTGATGCTCACTTGGGTCATCTGCTGGAGCAATTCCGTCCTTTCCCTCAAGTTCACAATAATGTCTATTTTAATCTAGTTGGCCAAATGGGCAGTGGGGCCAAAATTCTTATTTCTTTAATATTATGCCTTCTCTCTGTGATACTCTAAGTACCTTTCAGACAAATCAATTGGACTTTACCACTTTCTAGATA
>NW_006416878.1:2645-3374 GCF_000296735.1 Chrysochloris asiatica | reverse complement strand
ATGCAGACAAGTCCAATATGTTCATATATAGACAGCTACCTATATGGCAGATTAGTCCATCATATCCATGCACAGAGAGCTAGCTACATGGCAGATGAGGCCAATGTGTGCATATACAGAGAGCTAGCTACATGGCAGAGTAGTGCAACATTTCCATGTACAGTTTTCTAGCTACATGGCAGATGAGTCCAACGTGTCCATATTCTGAGAGCTAGCTACATGGCAGAGTACTCCAACATGTTCATATATAGAGTACTAGCTACATGGCAGATGAGTCCAACATGTCCATATACTGAGAGTTCGCTACATGGTAGATGAGTCCAACATGTGTATATATAGAGGACTAGCTACAAGGCAGATGAGTCCAACATGTTTATACAGAGAGAGCTGGCAACATGCCTGATGTGTTCAACATGTCCATACACTGAGATCTTGCTACATGGCAGATTATTCCAACATGTCGATATTCAGAGTACTAGCTACTTGCTAGATGAGTCCAACATGTCCATATACTGAAAATTAGCTACATGGCAGATGAGTCCAATATGTCCAAATACAGAGAGCCAGCTACAGGTCAGAGGAGTACAACATTTCCATATACAGAGTTCGAGCTACATGGCAGAGGAGTGCAACGTGGTCCATAAACTGAGAGCTAGCAACATCGAAGAGAAGTCCAACATGTCCATATAGATGCGTCCAACATGTCCATATACTGAGAGTTAGCTACAT
>NW_006416878.1:0-705 GCF_000296735.1 Chrysochloris asiatica | reverse complement strand
CTACATGGCAGACAAGTTCAAAATGTCCATATACAGAGAGCTAGTTACATGGCAGAGTAGTGCAACATACAGAGTAGTGCAACATACAGAGTTCTAGTGACATGGCAAATGAGTCCAACGTGTCCATATACTGAGAGCTAGCTACATGGCCGAATACTCCAACATGTCTATACACAGAGTACTAGGTACATAGTAGATGAGTTCAACGTGTCCATATACTGAGAGCTAGCTACATGACAGAGTAGTCCAACATGTCCATATACAGAGTTGTATCTACATGGCAGATGAATTCAACATGTACATGTACTGAGAGTTAGCTACATGGCAGATGAGTCCAACATGTGTATATATAGAAGAATAGCTACAAGGCCGATGAGTCCAGTATGTTCATACAGAGGGAGCTGGCTACATGGCTGATAAATCCAACATATCCATGTACAGAGAGCTAGCTAAATGGCAGACAAGTCCAATATGTTCTGTTGCAGACTATGCAGAGGTTCTAGGGCCTATAGGCCTGAGTGTAACAGATCTAGCCACTTGGCAGTTAATAGCAAATTGTTTTTTTTTAAAATCAAATTGTTCAGTCATATTTATTTAATTCCAAACATGAGCCCTGTATGTCCACAGAGAAATGCAATATTGCCCTAAGTTTCTAAGGTCAAGATTTTCCCCCTAGAACCAAGGCAGTAAAACTTCCTCAGAGGA
>NW_006416877.1:2791-4118 GCF_000296735.1 Chrysochloris asiatica | reverse complement strand
GTATTCTCATATTCAATAGTAGTCAATATTGTGACTTACCTTCTTCATTTCTTCTCTTGTTGACTTTACATTTTTCAGGTGAGAAAACAACTTTATATTGCTAGAAAGTTATGTGCTTGTCATCCACAGAAAAAGTAATAACACAGGAAGCAACATTGTCCTGCTTTTTACCCATGGTTGTTTTGTATCTCATTTTCAACTTTAAAAATATAATTAACTTAAAAAAATCAACTCCTTTACAGGATATAAGTAAACTGAGAAATTAAGATATTGATTGCAAAAGGTGGTCCTGCCTTTTGGCAGGATTAAGTAGATGAGCAAAAAGTAGTGTTATGACTTTTGTTTGTGGGGTGAGTAAGTAGAGATAGATAGCAAAAACCCCAGAAAAAGCAGAGAAAGAGAGGTACGCAAAACAGCTGCGGAGTTTTTTATCCTGTTTAAGGTTCTGGATACCAATTCCTCACACCCACCTGTGGAGAAATATGCCTGTGGAAGCAAAATACAGCAATTTCTGAATCGATCCAGCAGTGCAGGTGGCATGTAGCCAGAGGACATGAGCTCATAGGGCAGGGCCACAGGCAAGTGGAGGCAGTGACCCAGCGCTAGAAGCCCCAAAGCTGCGTGTCTGAAGGGAGAGGTGTGAGAAACATTCAATCTTTCATTTTTGATTTTTCACCTATCTTTCCTCTTCACTCCAATGGCACCCTCAATGCCCAGCCCAGATGCCTTCAGGAGGGTGGGAGCACACCTCCAAAAGAGCCAGCATTAAACCCACAGTTTTCCCAAGTTCCAGAGAGGAAACCCGCAAGATGTTTCTTATGACATCTGACTCTGGGACTCAGCCCTAAAATTGACTTGGGCAGGACCCTTTATCCCTGCCAGCACAGCAAAGGCCACTGGACAGCTAATCACAGTTTTATTTTTATTTTTGTTTGGTGGCTTCTGTCTCTGCTTTTATAGGTTTCTGTCTTTGGTCAGTTTGGCCTCACTCTCTTCCAAGGGGTTGGAGCTTTCTCCCTCTACTTTAACTTAGAATAGACAGCAACTGTGTTCATATAGCCAAGCTATAAGAATACACTGTAATACCCCACCATCTGGACAAGAGCCAAAACCAGCTGCTACTTCCGAAACACAAGTCACTGAAAACTCTATAAATAGCAGAGAAACATTGTCAGATACAGGACCGGAAGGTAGGAAGGCACTCAGAATGCGACTAGGGGAAAAAAATGCCTCCTCAAAATAGAGTTGACCATGATGACGTAAATAGAGTTAAGCTTGGGGAAGAAAAGCACACAGAACCTTCATTTGCTGATGAGCCACAACTCAA
>NW_006416877.1:0-543 GCF_000296735.1 Chrysochloris asiatica | reverse complement strand
GACAACATTGAGAAGTATGAGTATTCCAGAACACTCAATTATACTTCTGAGAAATCTGTACCTGGACCAAGAAGCAGTTCTTCGAACAGAGCATGGGAACACTCAATGTTTTAAAATTGGTAAAGGTGTGCGACAAGGTTGTGTTCTTTCACCATACTTATTCAACCTGTATGCTGAGCAAAAAATATGAGAATCAGGTTCAATGAAGAAAAATATGGTATCAGGATTGGAGGAGGACTCATTAACAACCTGCGATATGCTGATGATATAACCTTGCTTGTTGAAAGTGAACAGGACTTGAAACATTTATTGATGAAGATCAAAGAACACAGCCTTCGGTATGGCTTGCATCTCAATGTCAGAAAAGCAAAATTCCTCACCACCTGACCAATAAACAACATTCTTATCAAAGGAGAAAAGATTAAAATTGTCAAGGACTTCATTCTTCTTGGATCAACTATCAACACTCGTGTAAGCAGCAGTCAAGAGATCAGACGACATATTGCATTAGGCAAATATACTGCACAAGACCTTTTTAAAGTG
>NW_006416876.1:2117-4130 GCF_000296735.1 Chrysochloris asiatica | reverse complement strand
CCTTTGGTCAGAAGATGATCCATGGAGGAGATTGGAACCATTGCAATGAAATGCTATACGATGGAATGAATGTAAATCTAAAGTTCTCTCATATAAACTATCATATAATTCACAATAAGACATTAACAAACAAACAAAAAAACCACTACTATAGGAAGCCAAGAGACCTACAAAAATGGAAGAATGTACCATGCTCCTGGATAGGAAGACTTATCATTGTGAAAATATCAATGCTACCCAAAGCAATTTACACATATATTGCAATCCCAATCCAGATTCCAGTGACATTCTTCAAAAAGATGGACAAAACAATTTCAAACTTTATATGGAAATGAAAAAGACCCAGGTTAAACAAAGCACTGTTTAAGAAGAGCAAGGTTGGAAACCACTTACACCCCAACTTCAAAATTTGTGCATGACTATAGTGGTCAAAACAGCCTGATACTGGTACAATGCAAGATACATTGATCAATGGAGAAGAATCAAGAATCCAGAAACTAATCTATCCATATACAGCCATCTGATTTTTGTCAAAATACCTAAATAAGCTTTCTACTCCCATAAAGATTTACACTCTCGGAAACCCTGTACAGGGTCACTATGGGTCGGAACTGTCTGGATGGCACTTAACAACAACAACAAAATGTGGCACGTGTAAGTGATAGTCTCTTCCACAGATGGTGCTGGCAGAACTGGAAAGTGATATGCAAAAGACTGAAAAAAAGACCTTCACCTCAAGGCTTATACAAAAACCAAATCAACATTGATTAAAGACCTAAATGTGAATCCTAGAATTATGAAGGCCATCAATGAAAATATAGGGACAAATGTGAGGGCATTAACCTGGAATAAACAGACTATCAAACATTTTGAAAACTACATAAACAATAGTAGAAAAAATAGATGATTGGGACATACAGAAAGTTAAAAACTTATATGCATCAAAATATTTCACCAGAGGAGTAAAAAGGGAATCCACAGATTGTTAAATAATCTTTTGCAATGACATATCAGATAATGGACTCATCTCTAAAATATATAGGAAACTACAACACCTCTTCAAGAAAAAGACAAAAAATCCAATTAAAAAATGGGCACAGGACATGAACAGACACTTCAAAAGTTGGAGACCCAGGCAACAAACAGACATATGAAGAAATGTTCACAATCACTGGCCATTGTTGTTGTTATTGGTAGGTTCCATCGAGTCGGTACTGATCCATAGCGACCTTATGCACAGCAGAACAAAACGCTACCTGATCCTGGGCCAACCTTAGTACTGTTGCCACTCTTGAGTCCATTGATGCTGCCACTTGGCCAATCCATCTTGTTGGGGGGTCTTCCATTAGAGCTATGCAAATCAAAACAACAATGAAATATCATCTCATACCAATAATAACAGCAAAGATCAACAAAGTAAAGGAAAATAAATGCTGGTGTGAATGTGGAGATACTGGGATGCTTGTGCATTCCTGTTGAGGTTGCAAAATGGTTCAACCTCTCTGGAAAGCAGCATGACACTTCCTCAGAAGGTTAGAAATAGAGATACCTTATGATCCAGTAATTGCTCTACTTGGTGTTTATCCACAAGAAATGTGAGCCATAACATGAGTAGATATATGCACACCAATGTTAATAGCAGCACTATTTACAATAGCAAAAAAAAAAAAAAATGGAGACAGCCAAGTGCACATCAAAGAAAGAATGGATGAACAAACTGCTATACATACACACAATGGAATATTATGCTACCTTGAAGAATAACAAGGAAGCTGCAAGCCACCCCATAACATAGATGAACCTTGAGGACATTATATTAAGTGAAATTACTCGTCACAAATGGAGAAATACTGCATAGGACAACTACTGTAAAAGATTAAGAAAAAGAACCGATACTAAAGGTGGGGAGGTTGTTTGCTGGTTACTGGGATGTGGGGTGGTGGTGAGGGGAGTGCGGGGAAAGTGGATCACAGGGTAGGGAATAGACACAGGATAGATTGTGTGCTAGGGAGG
>NW_006416876.1:0-1325 GCF_000296735.1 Chrysochloris asiatica | reverse complement strand
AAAGTTCAATAGACTCCTGTGAACAAGGGTGGAGTTCTGGTTGGCCAGCAGTGTGGCAAGACCTGGGGACTCTTGGGCCCAGAGTCAGTGACATAGACACAGAGGACTAGAGTGGAATGTGAAGTGTTCAGCTGATAAGACTAGAGGGCATATGCATAAGAACACCCACACTTGCAGATAATACCCACTTGGCCTGGCTTCAATGGCTGGATGATCAGAGCTCAACCAGAAGAAGAAAGAAGAGGAAAAAAAGTGTAATCTGATACAATTTGATGATCTTGACCTACACCTATGGATGCAGTAGCTCAAAAGAGGGAACAAATCTTTATAGCAAGGGTCATTCCCAAGCTCTCCATATACAGAGTAGACAGGGATTGGCAACTTGGACATTGGCTACCTAAAATGGGTGGAGGGGAGTACAAAGGCAAGAAGTGACTGGCTTACAAGCTTTCAAAGAGGGAGCCTAGATCCAGAGGGCATGGATGAAAGTAAAATCTCCACTGAGTAGTATCCAATGTCTGGACCTGGCTGATGACAGGAGATGGGGATAGGTCTCTTGCAGAACAATAGTGAATAAGTGTTATCAGGACTGACAGTTAATGTTGGAAATGTAAAGGTAGATGTTTTGTAGCAAAAGGAGGGGAGTGATTGACTTTGCAGTCTAGGATCCGGGGTCCCTGGGATCAAGAGAGAAGAACGGAGTGCAGGACACTACCCAAAGAAACAGTGATGCCAGAGATGGAGGCAGAGACGATGACATGGAGAGATGGATCAGCTGGGGACTCTAGACCCAGAAAGGGAGAGGGGCTGTGTGATGATGACTGGGGAAAAGGCTTGCAGTGTATACCCTTTGGTTGATCCATGATGCATGGAGGGAATTGTAACTATAGCAATGAAACAATATACAATAAGATGAATGTAAAGCTAATATTCTCCCATGTAAACTATCACACAATTCACAATAATACATCCAAAAAAATTATATAGAAATGGCTTCAATCATATATTGACAGAGAATTTCCAGATGTTCAAGCTGAATTCAGAAGAGGATGTGGAATCAGGGATATTACATCAGATTGATCTTGGCTAAAATGAGAGAATACCAGAAAGATACTAAACTGTGCTTTATTGACTAAACAAAGACTTTCAATTGTGTGGATCATGATAAATTTATGGACAATATAAGTGAATAATGAGTATTCCAGAACACTTCATTGTACTCATGTGGAACCTGTATATAGACCAAGAGACAATTGTTTGAACAGTTCAAGGGAACACTGAATGGTCTCAAATTAATAAGGTGTGCAACAGGGTTGTATTCTTTC
>NW_006416875.1:2801-4098 GCF_000296735.1 Chrysochloris asiatica | reverse complement strand
GGCCAGCAGCAACTCCAAGGCCATATCATCTATGAGATCAGAGGATCCTGAGTCTTCGATGTGAAGTTTAATTTCATGAGATTCTTGAAGGCCACATATCCTCTCTTCTGAGACATATATCTTCTTTTCACTTGATTAGTTTTAATAAGCTTCTCTTATTTGGAGTCACAAAAGTCAACACATTGAAGGCTTAGGTAGCTATTCATTAATCATTTACTGAATAAATATTTGACCATTTCACTAAAGCCCTATATTGGGGATAAAAGATTAATAAGCAGAAACCCTCCTTTCAAGAACTTCCTGATGTAGCAGGAATAACAATAGCTTATGAGGACAGTAACCATGTCTTCCTTGCTCTCTGCCATGTCCTCACTGCTTGAGACAAATCCTGGCATGTCCAGGGCACTTAGTCAATATTTATTAAATTAAAGAATTAATTTAAAGTGATGTGTCATACAGAGATAGGAGCCCTGGTTAAATGTTGGCATGTTACTGAACAGTAAGCATTTCAAACCCACCAGCTCTTCCATAAAATAAAGATGAGGCCGTCTGCTTCCAGAAATATTTATCAACTCAGAAATCCTAAGAAGCAATTCTACTGTGTCCTATCAGCTCACTGTGAGTTAGAATCAACTCAATTCTATGGCAGTTTGGTTTGAATTTTATGGAATTATGGAAAAAGTGTGTTGCCCGTACATGGAATACAGGAATTTGTTCTCCTAGGAGTATAAGTAGTGGATTGAGAGAATATAGGGCACAATTACTAAATCTTAAATGATGAACAGAAATATATTTGACTGAGAAACTTCTAATAATAGTCCTCTATGTTAAATGAACCACATGAGAGATGAGAAAGTTTATGACAGACCCAAGTAGCATGATGAGGCCATCTTATATTTCTTTGGGATCAAAACTATTTTGAGAATTTGATGATTACTCTCATCAAATTGCTCCAGAAAAAGAAAAATCAGCAACAACAACAGTAAAGTGTATATGAGAGAGCTATTTTTTCTGTGTATTATTGCCTGAGGTCAAAAGATTAAGTAATAAAATAGTTGTCGCTTATCACATACAAAATTTAGGAATTATACAACCTAGGAAAGATGTGAGGAGAAAAAATAATCTAGAAATCCATGACTCTTCTTGTAGCCAAAAGCTATAAGAAGGGGAATACAGGCATTATCACAAAGGGTTAAGGTGACCCTCATTCTTCATCTGGCAGGAAAGGAACACAGAGAGGGGTGGAGTATTTTAACCCTCTTACCTTCTCTGGTAGCATAGTGGCTACAAATCGGGC
>NW_006416875.1:0-876 GCF_000296735.1 Chrysochloris asiatica | reverse complement strand
TAAGAAAGGTGTGCTACAGGGTTGTATTCTTTCACCACACTTATTCAACTTGTATGCTGAGCAAATTCATAAAGTTTTCAGTGACTAAATATTCGGAAGTAGTTCATCAGTCCTTCCTAGTCTTTCTCCATCTGGAAGCTTATCTGAAACCTGTCCCCCATGTGTAACCCTGCTGGTATTTAAAATACTGGTGGCATAGCTTTCAGAGTCACAGCAATTCACAAGCCACCACAGTATGACAGACTAGTGCTTTCTGTTCCACTGGCTGTCAAAAGAACCAATAGATATGTTTTGGAAGAAGTGCAGCCAGAGTGCTCCTTGGAGGCCCAGATGGCCAAACTTCATCTCTCATACTTTAGACATATTGTCAGGAGGGACCAGTATCTGGAAAAGTATATCATGTTTGGTAAGGAGAGGGTCAGAAAAAAAAGAGGAAGACCCCAAAGAGATGGATTGTCCAAGTGGCAACATGGATGGACTCAAGTGTGGCAATAGTGGTGAGGTTGGGCCAGGATCAGGCAGTGTTTCTTTCTGCTGTGCATAAAGTCGCTATGAGAAAAAAAAAAAAAAAGTTGCTACGAGTCAGTACCAACTTGCTGAGCAAATAATCTGAGAAGCTGGGTTCTATGAAGAAAAACATGGCATCAGGATTGGAAAAAGACGTTAACAAACTGTGGTATACAGATGATACAACCTTGCTTGCTGAAAATGAAGAGGACTTTAAATATTTACAAACAAAAATCAAAGAGCACAGCCTTCGATATGGATTGCATCTCAATATAAAGAAAACAAAAATCCTCACCACTGGACAATAAACAACATTCTTATCAAGGGAGAAAAGATTGAAGGTATCAAGGACTTCATTCTTCTTGGATC
>NW_006416874.1:3187-4170 GCF_000296735.1 Chrysochloris asiatica | reverse complement strand
GTTGTTCCAAGGTTGAGCATGCATCCCTATTTACCTCTGTCCCACTAGGCCATGCAAACCTGTCTCAGTGTTCCCTTATCTATCTTGTTCTTCTGCCTCCTCCCCCCTTCTTGTATTGCCCTCCCCAACACCCAAAGTAAACCACTCACCCCAACCCCATTGTGGTTACCTTGTATTCCATTAGTTCTAGCATCCATTTAAGACAGTCTATTTTATCCAGTAATCTACCTGACCTTCCCGCCACCTGAATCTCTGTTCATCTGTGTTTATCTTCTTTACATTGTAATTGTTTTGATCATAGACTGACCTCCCAGATCCTCTGTTCTTATAATTTTATTCTGTTCTTGACTTTTCCATTTGTCGGTTAAGTTCAGGGTGAAGCTGCCACATACGTCATTCTGTAGTTGCTGTCTGTTCTTGTTGGTTCTCATTCCATAGAACTTCCTTTAGGATGTTTTTCATAGCAGGGTTGGCTTTGGCAAAATCCCTTAGCTTCTGTTTGTCCTGGAATGTTTTGATTACACCATCATACTCGATTGACAGCTTTGCTGCTTAGAGGATTCTTGGGAGGCAGTTTTGTTTTGTTTTGTTTTGTTTTCTGTCAGGGTTTTATATATGTCTCCCCTTTTCCTTCTTGCCTGCATGGTTTCTGCTGAGAAATCTTAGCTTAATCTGATTTGCTTGCCTTTGTTTGTTATGTTTTTTTTTTTTCCCTAGCTGCTTTCAAGATCCTGTCCTTGTCTTTGATTTTGGAGAGCTTGATTATTATATGTCTTGGTGATTGTTTTTTAGGGTCTATCCATCCTGGGGTTCATTGAGCTTCTTGAATGCTTTTTTTTTTTTTTTTCACTTTTCAGGATGATAGGAATTTTTCTTCCAGAAGCTCTTCAACTATCTCCTCTGTGGACTTGTGTGATTGTTCCTGTTCTGGAATGCCAATATGTCTTATGTTTTCCTCTTCATGTTATCCAACATGAATCTTA
>NW_006416874.1:0-643 GCF_000296735.1 Chrysochloris asiatica | reverse complement strand
AAAAAAAAAAAAATCCCAGTTGGTGGGCTCCCTTTTTCCCCTTCTGATGAAATCTTTTGATGCACAGAAGTTTCTTGCAGCAAATTTGTCTAATACAAGACATCATTTGACTTCTTGATTGTTAATTGTGGATACAAGCAAAATGAAGTCCTTGATACCTTCAGTCATTTTACCATTTATCATCATATTGTCCAGCTGTGATGATTTTTGTTTTCTTTTTATTGAATCCATACTGTAGTCTTTAATCTTAATAGTAGTATTTCAGGATCTCTTCACTTACAGCAAGCAATTTTGTGCCATCTGCATAACACAGATTGCTAATGAGTCCTCCTCCAAACCTGATATCATGTTCTTCATATAATTCAATTTCTCTGATTATGAGTATTATTCTTCATGTAATTCAATTTTTCAGATTATTTGCTAAACATACATACTGAATACATATAATGAGGGGATACAATCCTGATTTCTCATGAGCATAATTAAATGTTATGGAATACCAATTATTATCAATGCTATTAATAGCTTTTTTTTTAGTTGTCTTTTTTTTTATGTGATAATTTACATGGGAGAACATTAGTTTTACATTCATCCTATCATATATTGTTTCATTGCCATGGTTACAATCCCCTCCAGGCATCAC
>NW_006416873.1:2715-4117 GCF_000296735.1 Chrysochloris asiatica | reverse complement strand
ATTCTGTGTTGTTGTTGGCGGAGCTCTCTGCTATACGTCCACCCGATCCGCCATCTTGTTTGTTCCTAAAGGGTTCTTTTTACGAAAAATTTTTTTCCTTCTCTTCTTCTTTTTTTGTTAGGTGCCATGGAGTTGGTTCCACTGAAAAGGAAACCTATGTATAAAAGAATGAAACACTGCCCAGCCCCATGCCATCCCCCCAATCTTCATTATGTGTGAATCCATTTTTGCAGTCATTGTGTAAATCAATCTCATTGAGGTCTTCTTTTTCACTAAGCTTCTGCTTTGCTAAGCATGATATCTGTTGTCATGAACTGGTATCTCAATAACATGTCTGATATCTCTTAATTACATGTCTAAATTACCTAAGACAAAGTCTCACCATTTTTACTTCTAAGGAGCATTTTGATGTTACCTCTTCCAAAACGTGTCTGTTTATTCTTCTGGCAGTCCACAGTATATTCAGTACTCTTGGCCAACACCATAATTCAAGTGCATCAGTTCTTCTGTGATATTCCTTATTCATTATACAGCTTTCACATGCATATGAAACATTTGAAAATACCATGACTTGAGTCAGGTATACTTTATTCTTCAAAGTGGCATCTCTGCTTTTTAACACTTGTAAGAGATGTTTTGTAGTAGATGTACCCAATGCAACATGCCATTTAAGTTCTTGACTGAAGCCTACATGAGTGTTGATTGTGGATCCAAATAAAATCAATTTCTTGACAACTGCAATCTTTTATCCATTTATCATGATGTTGCATTTTGGTCCAGTTGTAGAGATTTTTGTTTTCTTTGATCTTAACCAGTAAGTGCTTCAATCTCCATCATTAAATGCTTCAAGTACTCTTCATTTTTGGCTAGCAAGTTTATATCATTTGCTAACACAAATTGTTAATTAGTCTTCCTCCAATCCTGATAGATTCTTCTTCACATACCAGCTTCTTGGAGAGTTTTCACAGTATACAGATTGAATGAGTACGGTGAAATGAGACAACCCTGACATATACCTTTGCTGATTTCAAGTGACAACAGTATCCCATTGTTCTGCTCTTGGTCTATGTACAGGTTCCACATGAGCATAATTAACTATTGTGAAATTCCTGTTCTTTGTAGTATTATTCACAATTTGGTATTAGCCATACAGTCTTTGCCTAGGCAATAAAACATAGGTAACCACCTTTCTGGAATTGTCTGCTTTCCACCAAGAGCCACCTAATGTTAGCAATGATATCCCTTGTACTATGTCATCTTTTGAAACCAGCGTGAATTTGTGGCAGTTCTCAATGTATTGTTGTAACCATTTTTAATTATCTTCAGCACATTTTACTTGTCTGTGGTATTAGTAATTGTTGTTCTTGTTGCTTTTTATGTACTATCAAGTTGTTTCTGACTC
>NW_006416873.1:0-820 GCF_000296735.1 Chrysochloris asiatica | reverse complement strand
TTCCTTGTTATTCTTCAATGAAGCATAATGTTCCATTGTGTGTTATGTACCAAAGTTTGTTTATCCATTCTTCCATTGATAGGCACTTATGCTGCCTCCTTCTTTTTGCTATTGTCAACAGGGATGCACTAAACATTGGTGTATATATATCTACTTGTGTTATAGCTCATATTTCTTGTGGATATATATACCAAGTGGAGGAATCGCTGGATTATATGGTATTTCTATTTCCAAAGTTTCCAGAGTGGTTGAACCATTTTGCATTCCGAACAGCAATGTAGGCGGGTCCCAGTCTCTCCACATGCTCACCAGCATTTATTGTCCTCTGCTTTTTGGAACTTTGCTATCATTGCTGGTGTTTAGGAGATGGTATCTCATTGTTGTTTGATTTGCATCTCTCTAATGGCTAATGATCGTGAACATTTCTTCATATTTGTTGGCTACCTGAATGTCTTCCTTGGAGAAGTGTCTGTTCATGTCCTGTGCCCATTTTTTAATTGGGTTAACTGTCATTTTCTCATAGAGGTGTTATAGTTTTCTATATATTTTAGAAATTGGTCCTTTGTCTGATATGTTGGTGCAAAAGACTGTTTCTTATTCTTTGAGCTCCCTTTTAAATCTTTTGGTGAAATATTTTGATGCACGTAAGTTTCTCATTTTTAGTATGCCCCAATCATCTATTTTGTCTTCTTTTGCTTGTGCAATTCTTGAAGTGTTTGGTAATCTATGTATGCCCTGTATTGTTGTTGTTGTTAGGTGCTATTGAGTCGGTACCCACCCATAGCAAACTTATGCACAGCAGAACGAAACACTGCCCAAT
>NW_006416872.1:2190-3917 GCF_000296735.1 Chrysochloris asiatica | reverse complement strand
TTCAAGAGGTAACCTAGATCCAGTGATACCTGAAATGGAGCCAGAGATGATGACATGGAGCGATGGAGCAGCTGGAGGCTTTAGATCCAGAGAGGGAGAGCAACTGTGTACCTGGGAGGTACGGGGGAAGGATTGCATGGAGGGGATTGTAACCATGGCAATGAAATGATATATGATAGAATGAATGTAAAACTAATGTTCTCCCATGAAAACTATCACATAATTCACAATAAAACATTTAAAAAAAAAAAGGCGACTGGGTAAAAGAAGAAATTAAACTTGAATTCACAAAGTTCCTAGAAACAAACAAGAATGAAAAAACATACCAAAATCTTTGGGACACAGCGAAAGCAGTCCTAAGAGGACAATTTATTGCGATAAATGCACACATCCAAAAAGAGGACAGAGCCAAAATCAACACATTAACACAGCATTTTCAACAATTAGAAGCAGACCAGCAGAGGGAATGTACAGTCGCCAAAAGAAGGGAAATAATAAAGAAAAGAGCAGAAATAAATGAGATGGAAAACTGAAAAACTATAAAAGAATCAACAGGACAAGAAGCTGGTTCTTAGAAAGGATTAATAAAATTGCCAAACCACTGGCAAAACTAACTAAAGAAAAGAGGGAGCGGACACAAATAAATTGCATTGGAAACCACATAGGGGAAATCGCAACAGAACCAAATGAAATAAAAAAGATAACAGAATACTACAAAGAGATGTACTCCAACAAATTCGAAAATTTGAATGAGATGGATACAATTCTAGAAAAACACGACCTACCTAAATTTATTCAGACTGAAGTAGAAAATTTGAACAAACCCATAACTAAAGAAGAAATTGACCAGATCATCAAGAAACTCCCGACCAACAAAAGCCCAGGCCTGATGGCTTCACTGCTGCTGAGTTCTACCAAACATTCAGAGAACTGTCACCAATTCTACTCAAATTATTCCAGAACATAGAAGAGGATGGAAAACTCCCTAGTACTTTTTATGAAGCAAGCATAACCCACATACCAAAACCAGGGAAGGACATCACTAAGAAATAAATTTATAAGACCAATATCCCTCATGAACATAGACGCAAAAATTCTCAACAAAATCCTAGCCAACAGAATCCAAGAGCACATCAAAAAAATAATACATCATGACCAAATGGATTTCATAAAAGTGATGCAAGGATGGTTCAACATCAGGAAAACAATCAGCGTAACCCATCATATAAATAAGAAAAAGGAAAAGAACCACATGATCATATCGATTGATACAGAAAGGGCATTTGACAAAATCCAACATCCATTCCTGATAAAAACACTCAACAAAGTAGGAATTGAAGGGAAATTCCTCAACTTAATCAAGAGCATATATACAAAACAAAGTGCCGACATCTCGCTCAATGGAGAGAAACTGAAATCCTTCCCCCTGCGAACAGGAACCAGTCAAGGATGTCCTTTATCACCGCTCCTATTCAATATTGTACTGGAAGTTTTAGCCAGAGCTATATGGCATGATAAAGAAATCAAAGGCATCCAAATTGGCAAAGAGGAAGTAAAACTCTCCTTAACTGCAGACGATATGATCTTATACATAGACAACCACAAAGACTCAGTAAAAAAAAACTATTAGACTTCATCAAAAGATTCAGCAAAGTGGCAGGGTATAAGATTAACATACAAAAATCCATTGGATTTCTCTATAGCAACAGCAATAGCAATGAAAAGGA
>NW_006416872.1:0-640 GCF_000296735.1 Chrysochloris asiatica | reverse complement strand
CACTACTGTAAAAGACTAAGACAAAGAACCCACACTAATTCACTAAAGTAGATTATTAGCTGGTTGCTGGGACGTAGGGGTAGGGTTAGAGGCTGGAGGGGAAGGTGGAGCACAGGGCAGGGAATAGACACAGGATAGTTTGGGCATTGGGGAGGGGGGCAATATACAAGAAGGGAGAGGGAATGGAAGAACAAAGCAGATGGGAGAACAATTAGGCAGGTTTGAATGGGCTAAATGGGACAGAGATAAATAATTATGTATGCACAACCTTGGAACAACAGGGCTCTGGGATACAGAGATTGGGACGTGGTTGGAATGGGGAAAAGGGGAGAATAATGTTAAGATGCTTGACTGTCTTTTGAATCTTGGTTTTCCTTGCATTATATTATAAAATAGACACTGTAGGGGGAGAGAAAGGAATAGCTAGAAATACCACCATAGAAAGCTTGTAAGTCCGTCTTCTGCCTATAACTGATTGGAATACCTAAAATGGGGCTGCAACGTGCCCAGTGAAGGAGGTTGCCTGAGGAGCCTCTGCAATACATAAGACTATAGGTGGAAGCCTGAACCACATCCAGATCTCCAGAGATGGGAAATTTCCACTTGAAAGGATGAACAGACCAGCTTGGAGCAGCTAGAA
>NW_006416871.1:2667-4173 GCF_000296735.1 Chrysochloris asiatica | reverse complement strand
TCAGTCGAGTCGATTCTGACCCATAGCGACCCTGTATAAGGTTTCCATGGAGCAGGTGGTGAGCTTGAACCACCGACCTTGCAGTTCAAATGGCTTTACAGTCTGGCGCATTAACCCACAGCGCCACACCAGGACTCCTTTAGCATATCCCTCCAGATTTATAGAGACTATTTCAAGAACAGGTTTGACACATTAGACAATAAGATAAAAATGACCAAAGACCAGAAGAACTATGGGATAACATCAAGAGCATTATACAAGAAGAAAGGAAAGGGTCATTTTAAAGACAGGAAAGAAAGAATAGGCAAAAATGGATGTCAAAAGAGACTCTGAAACTTGCTTTCCATTGTAGAGATGCTTAAGTCAGTATAAGAAATGAGAAATAAAACAGCTGAACATAGAATTTCAAAGGGCAGCTTGAGAAAGCCAAGTATTATAATGCAACGTGCAAAGACTTGGCGTTAGAAACCAAAAGGAAATAACACATTCAGCATTTCTCAAGCTGAAAGAACTGAAGAAAAAATTCAAGCCTCAACTTGCAATACTGAAGGACTCTATGGACAAAATATTGAATGATAGAGAAAGTATCAAAAGAAGTTGGAAGGTATACATACACAGATTCACTGTACTAAAATGAAATGGTCAATGTTTAACCATTTCAGGATATAGAATATGATTATGAACTGATGGTACTAAAGGATGAAGTCCAAGCTGTAGTGAAGGTATTGGTAAAAAACAAGGCTCTAGGAATTGATGGTATACACATTTAAATCTTTCAACAAATGGATGCAACATAGGAGGCACTCACTCATCTATGCCAAAACATTTGGAAGACAATTACCTGGCCAACCAGTTGGAATCTGTGCCCATTCTAAAAAGAAATGATTCAGTAAAATGCAGAAATCACCAAACAATATAATTAATAGCACATGCATGTAAAATTTTGCTAAAGATAATTTTAAAACAACGGCAACAGTACATTGGCAGGGAACAAACAACCAGAGGTTCAAACCAGATTCAGACAAGGACATAGAATGAGGTCAGATGGTTCTTGCCTGAAAGCAAAAAATACCAGAAAAATGTTTGCCTGTGAATTATTAACTATGCAAAGAATTTTAACTGTGTGAATCATGACAAGCTATGGATAATATTGTAAAGAATGGATATTCTGGAACACTAGCTTGTGCTCATGAAGTACCTTTACATAGACCAAGAGGCAGTCATTTGAACAGAACAAAGGGATACTGAGTATTTTAAAATCAAGAAAGGAGTGTGCCTGTGCTGTATGCTTTCACCACATCTATTCCTTCACCATACATATTCAATCTGTATGCTGAGCAAATAATCAATGAACTGCATTATATGTAGAAGAGCCTGGCATTGGGAATAGAGGAAGTCCCATTAACAACCGCGATATGTAGAAGATACCTTGCTGGTATCAACAAGATGATACCTTGTTGGAAGTGAAGAGGATGTAAAATCCTTACTGATGCAGATCAAAGACCA
>NW_006416871.1:0-1382 GCF_000296735.1 Chrysochloris asiatica | reverse complement strand
TGGCTCAAACCTACCATCCTCTCCTCAGAAACCCTATGAAAGGCTGCTATGGGTTAGAACTACTCAAGGGCAGTTACCAACAACAAGATGAATTCAGTAAGACTTGTTAGAATTGTGTGCAAAATAAGCATAAATAGGCTAGAGCCCTAACGGCTTTCCTTTACTGTCATTGAATTTTAGTTCCTGGACTTTGTGGATTGTGCTCATCTACTACATGGTTGGTACAAACCATTAAATGCTTAATTACTAGCTTGATTGTACAACTAAAGGTTAGTGGTTTAAGTCCACCTAGAGATGCCTTGGAAGGCAAGCTTCTGAAAAGGCACAGTCTTGAAAACCCCATGAAATAGTTTTGCTCTGCATGCATGGGGTTGCGTTGAGTCTGAATTAACTCTATGTAAACTCAACAAATAAGGATTATATGAAGAACAACAACAATTCAGCGATCAGCTTTAACTAAATTTATAATTCTGTGTATTTCAGATAAAAGAGGTTGGCAAATCATCAACTTTGGGGATAGTGAAGGTATAAATTTTATATTGCTCCAAGTGTTGTATCTGACTCAAATTCTACATAACTGTTAGAATATTTGTTTCCACTGGTTTATAAAATTCAGTTTTTATAATTTATTCTAGTATTGGATAAATTTGTTAATAGAAAATTATTAATATTAACCCCTACTCCTTCTAGGAGTCCCGGTGTGGCACTGTGAGTTAATGCACTGGACAGCAAAGTCGGTTTGAACAACAGCAAGGGCAGCAGTTCAAACTCACCAGCTGCTTCTTGGAAACCCTATACAGAGTTGCTAAGAGTCAGAACAGACTCAACAGCACTTAACAACAGACAACAACAACTCCTTCTAAGTATAATTATACTAGCATGGGTCTAGACAGAAAACAAGTAATAATCCACCGGTGCAAGTAGTTATCATCAATCCAAAATTTTGGAACCCATCAGCTATCCATTTTCTGATAAAACTCATTTCTTCAATACTTCCAAGTTCTTCAATATCCCATTTTTTTCATTCAGTGATCCCTAACACCATGATTTGCTATTAGTTAGTCAGTCTGACATTCCCTCAATTCTGCTAAAACACAGTGGGTTAGTAGAGCATTAATGTTACACAGTTTTTATTTGCTTGTTTGGAAGATACATAGATTCATATTCAATAAACCATGAATATGACAATTTTAATGAGTATAAGAACATTCCCCAAGTGCAAAATAATGTTTCTTTTCTCAAACTACTAACTCCATACGCTTTTTGTTTTGTTTTGTTTTGTTTTTTAAGGTTTTTATTGTGGACTGAGTGAAAGTTTTCAGGGCAGATCATCAGTTTTGCATTCAACAAATCATACACCTTGTTTCATTACAATGATTATA
>NW_006416870.1:2931-4070 GCF_000296735.1 Chrysochloris asiatica | reverse complement strand
TAGCTTCCAGAATCACAGTAACTCACAAGCTACCACAGTATGACAAAATGATTTGATTAAATTAGATTAATTTAAATATAGTTCTAGGGAACATTATGTTAATAGGAAATGATTTCTTGTGGGGATTAAACAAAAATGATTGCAATGTCTTAGTTCATTTAGTGATTCATTTATGTTTTAACCTTCTTGCTATTACTTGCCATCACATTGGTTTTAACTCATGGTGATCCCATCTGTTCAGATAATAAATGCTCCATATCTTTTTTAAGACTGTGACTTTTCTGAGCTTACAAAGAATATAGATCTGTAGAAGCAGATCTTCCGGCCTTTCTTTTGAGGTCTTTGGGTATAAACTGACAACCTTTGTTGTAAGATGTGGCTTGGAGCTTTGTAACTTAACTATTTGCAATTAATGTTTATCTCTCCCTATTAGACTGTAGGATACCTAGTGGTTTGCTTTAGGATTAGCACTAGACTGCGGACAACAAGATCAGAAGTTCAAATCCATCAGCTGCTCCTTAGGAACACTTTACGGGATCCCTGTAAGTTGGAACTGACTAGACAGCACTTAAAAATAATAGCATTAAATTTTAAACTGCCATAAGGAATAAATCATGAATTCCTCGTCTAGTATTGTTATTGTCAGTGTTTTGAGCAGTATCAGGCACATGATGGGCATCGTATGTGGAATAAAAGTAATAAATTCATTGGTAAAACATATAACAATCAAATTTTTATCTGGTATTTATGGAATTTTAGATTTGCTTAAATGCTGCTTGATATTTTTATTTGGAATGGTTAACCAAAAATATAAATAATAATGCATCTTTATTATTATAATATTAAAAATGATGATTAACTTTTATAAAAACTTCATTGATATATTGGTGTTGTTGTTAAGTGCCATCTAGTCAGTTCCAACCCATAGCAGCAACCATGTATAGGGATTCCTAGGAGGAGCTAGTTTGAACCACCACCCTTTCAGTTATAATGGCTTTGCAGTCTGGCACATTAATCCACAGCACCACAGCAGGACTTGATATGAATTATTTTAATTCATTCCAATAGTGTTAGCATTCCTTTTAAAATTTTCATATATACATTTAATATGAAATCATAAATTGTCAAAGTTGTTTTCC
>NW_006416870.1:0-531 GCF_000296735.1 Chrysochloris asiatica | reverse complement strand
TTACAACAAAATGTGCAAAGATCTGGAGTCAGAAAACCAAAAAGGAAGAACACGCTCAGCATTTCTCAAGCTGGGGCAACTGAAGAAAAAATTCAAGCCTTGGCTTTCGTTATTGAAAGATTCTCTGGGCAAATTATTGAATGATGCAGAAAGCATCAAGATAAGATGAAAAGAATACACAGAGTCACTGTACCAAAAGGAAATGGTTAATGTTCAACCATTTCTAGAGGTAACATATGATCAAGAGCCAATGATACTCAGGGAAGAAGTCCAAGGTGTATTGAAGGAATTGGCAAAGAACAAGGCACCAGGAATTGATGGAATAAAAATTGAAATCTTTCTAGAAAGTGAGGAGACAGAGGAGGCACTCACTCAGCTATGCCAAGAAATTTGGAAGATGACTATCTGGCCAACTGATTGGAAGAGGTCTATATGTGTGCCATTTCAAAGAGAGGTGACTCAATGGAATGCAGAAATCATTGGACAATCTCTTTGCTATCCCATGCAAGTAAAGTTTTGCTAAAGATAATA
>NW_006416869.1:3040-3971 GCF_000296735.1 Chrysochloris asiatica | reverse complement strand
GGATCACCTTTCTTTGAATTGGGCACATTTCTTCCGGAAAGTTGACGAGGTAGCTGTCTTCCAAATTTCTTGGTATAGACTAATGTGCTAGTGTTTCATTCATTGGCTGAAACATCCCAATTCTGGAGATTTGTTTTCACCCATTTCTTCAGTGCATCTTGGACTTTCCTCTTTAGTACCCTTGGGTTCCTGATCATTTGTACCTCCTGAAATGGTTGAACATGGGCCGATTCTTTGTATTAAAGTGACTCTGTAATATTTTTCCCCAACTTCTGATGCTTCCTGCATTATTGAAGATTTTGTCCATAGAAACCTCCAATACTGCACCTCGAGGCTTGATTATTTTCTTCAATTCTTTCATCTTGAGAAATGTTGTGTTCTTTCCTTTTGATTTTTTTATTTGTCTTTGCACATTTCATTATAATACTTCACTTTGTCTTCTTGAGCCACCCACTAAATCTATGATCATAGCTTGTAAACTTGGGATTTGAAAGCTCAGGAATGCTGTAGACTTGATCCCTACTTGTTCCACCTAATGGAACAAAGCAAGATTTCTAAAAGTATGGCCAAAGATGGATACACTTCTTTACTTAAATGTTTATGAAATCAAGATATAATTTCTAAAGTCCTTTCTGGCTCTGACATCCTAAGATTTTATAAAAGAGATGTCTGGGTAGAGTCAGGACTGGCTTAATGGGTGTGAAACTTCTTCAATCCCAGTGGACCTCATCTAAAGTAGAGTCCTTGCTGGGTTTAATGCTCTTCTGTGTTGTCTCAAATTTTCAACAACAAAAAATTTTTTGAACAAAATGTCCTGCTATATCATTTTGCACTGAGTCTTACAAATTTTGTAACCAGTCCTGCATATAGTAGTTTTGTTGAAAGTTTTAGTTCGAATTCTATGACTGTGTGATTTGGAGAAAAAACTAAC
>NW_006416869.1:0-1087 GCF_000296735.1 Chrysochloris asiatica | reverse complement strand
TCTCCCACCGAACACCTGGTAGTTTCAAGCTACTGACCCTGAGGTTAGAAGCCCAACTCATAACCACTACGCCACCAGAGCTCCTTCAGTGTAACCCATAATTACTGAGAACTCCATGAGGGAATGCTTATAATATCTGATCCCCATCACAAATAGAAGTCAACAAGTTACCATGCCTCTGTAGGCTATTCATATTTTGAGGGACACAATTCAATCCATAGCATATATTTTTAACTTCCTTTAAAAATAATAATGTTGATATTACAATCTATTTTCATTGTTTCATTTATTGAGATATTCAATCTCTTGTGGAAGACTAATCTATTTCTATAAATAAATGTATTCAAATAGACCTGTTCTTTAGAGTACATCCTGCAATGTCCTAAACATTGGAAGCATGAATCAATGTTAAAATAAAGCAGTGGGATGGGGGGTGGGGGCTTTAAAGCTAGATAGACTTGGTTTTAATAATTCTTGCTTTTCATACAAGTTATAAAAACCCAACAACTTACATCCTTCCTAATACTGAATCCTTCTGTCCAGGGATAAGAACAAGGCAATGACCACTATTACCTTTCTGGTAAACATTGAATTACTGTCTTATAAAGAGGAGGGCAATGATTCTAGAAATAGGATAGTAAAAGATTCCTAACAGTCTACTTTGTTTAAGTGTACACAATGTATGTGCCATGGGCTGCCAATAGATCCGTTCTGGAAGAAGTGCAGCCAGAGTGCTCCTTAGAGGCCAAGGTGGCCAAACTTTATCTCTCATACTTGGGACATATTGTCAGGGGGGACCAGTCACTGGAGAAGGATATCATGTTTGGTAAGGTGGAGGGTCAGAGTAAAAGAGGAAGACCCCCTAGTGAGATGGATTAGCCAAGTGGCAGCATTGATAGACTCAAGCATGGCAACAATAGTGAGGTTGGCCCAGGATCGGGCAGTGTTTCGTTCTGCTGTGCATGAGGTCGCTATGGGTTGGTATCAACTCGATGGCACCTAAGAATGACATATTGAAAGCAAGATTCTTAAACTCATAAAATACAGATATGTCCTATTGCTGTGTGTAATTTCCTTTTAAACCATA
>NW_006416868.1:2844-3902 GCF_000296735.1 Chrysochloris asiatica | reverse complement strand
AAAAAACCAAGATTCTTATCAATGGAGAAAAGATTGAAGTTGCCAAGGACTTCTTTCTTCTTGGATCAACTATCAACACTCATGGAAGCAGCAGTCAAGAAATAAGACGACATATTGCATTGGGCAAATCTGCTGCACAAGACCTTATTTAAAGTGTTGAAGAGCAAAGATGCCAGCTTGAGGACTAAGGTGCACCTTACCCAAGCTGTGGTATTTTCAATAACTCCATTTGCATGCAAAAGTTGAACAGTGAATAAGGAAGACCATAGAAGAATTGATGATTTTGAGTTTTGGTTTGGAGGAGAATATTGAAAGTGCCATGGGCTGCCAAAAGAACAAACAGATCTATGTTTGAAAAAGTGCAGCCAGAGTGCACCTTGGAGGCCAAGATGGCCAAACTTTGTCTCTCATACTTAGGACATATTGTCAGGTGGAACCAGATGCTGGAGAAGGATATCATGTTTGGTAAGGTGGAGGGTCAGAGAATAACAGGAAGACCCGTAATGAGATGGATTAGCCAAGTGGTAGCATTGATGGAGTCAACCGTGGCAACAGTAGTGATGTTGGCCCAGGATCGTGCAGTGTTTCCTTCTGCTGTGCATAGGTTACTATGAGTTGGTACCGACATAATGGCACCTAACAACAACAACAATGGCTAGTGATCGTGAACATTTCCTCCTTGGTGAAGTGTCTGTTCATGCCCTGTGTCCGTTTTTTAATTGGGTTGTCTTTTTCTTGTAGAGGTGTTGTAGTTTCCTATATATTTTAGAAATGAGTCCCTTGTCCGATGTGTCATTGCAGAAGATTTTTTTCCCATTCTGTGGGTTCCTTTTTTAATCTTCTGGTGAAGTCTTTTGATGCACATACATTTTTCATTTTTGGTATGTTCCAATCATTGGTTTTATCTACTTTTGTTTCTGTGTTTTCAAAATGTTTGGTACTCTGTGTATTCCCTGAATTAGTGCCCTCACATTTGTCCCTATTTTTTCATTGATGGCCTTCATAATTCTGGGATTCATATTTAGGTCTTTAATCCATGCTGAATTGGTTTTTGTATA
>NW_006416868.1:0-1096 GCF_000296735.1 Chrysochloris asiatica | reverse complement strand
GGTTTTATCTTCTCGAGTTGATCTTTGAAATTTTCTGTTCAGCTCTTGGACCTCTTCAATTCTTCCATTTGCTTTAGCTTCTCTACGCTGGAGAGCAAGTTTCAGAGTCTCCTGTAGTTGTGTAATAAATTTTGAAGTTGGGGTGTGAAAGGTTTCAAACTTTATTCTTCTTCTAAGCTGTGCTTTGCTCATCCTGGGTCTCTTTCCTTTCCAGATAAAGTTTGTAATTGTTTTTTAATCTCTTTGAAGAATGTCATTAAAATCTGGATTGGGATTTCATGATATGGGTGATTTGCTTTGGGCAATATTGACATTTTCACAATACTAAGTCTTCCTATCCAGGAGCATGGTACATTCTTCCATTTTTGTAGGTCTCTTTTGGTTTCTTGTATTAGTGTTTTGTAGTTTTCTTTGTATAGGTCATTTGTTTCTCTGGTTACATTGATTCCTATATATTTTATCCTTTGGGTGCCTATTGTAAATGGTATTGCTTTCCAAATGTCCTTTTCAGCTCTGTCATTTTTGGTATAGAGGAATCCAACTGATTTTTGTATGTTGATCGTATATCCTCCCACTTTGCTGAATCTTCCAATGAGGTCTAGTAGCTTTTTTACTGAGTCTTTGGGGTTTTCTATATATAAGATCATATCATCAGCAAATAGAGAGACTTTTACTTCCTCTTTGCCAATTTGGATGCCTTTAATTTCCCTGTCTTGCCATATAGCTCTTGCTAAAATTTCCAGCACGATATTGAATAGGTGTGGTGACAAAGGGCATCCTTATCTGGTTTCTGTTCGCAGAGGGAAGGCTTTCAGTTTCTCTCCATTGAGAATAATGTAGGCTGTTGGTTTTGTATATCTGCTCTTAATTATGTTGAGGAACTTCCCTTCAATTCCTACTTTGTTGAGGGTTTTTATCAGGAATGAATGTTGGATTTTATCAAATGCCTTATTTGTATCAATTGATATGATCATGTGATTCTTTTCTTTTATCTGATTTATAATGGCTTACATTGATTGTTTTTCTAATGTTGAGCCATCTTTGCATCCCTGATATGAATCCCACTTGATCATGATGTATTATCTTTTTTTTTTTT
>NW_006416867.1:2681-4195 GCF_000296735.1 Chrysochloris asiatica | reverse complement strand
TCTTTTTGTTCTTGTAGTGTTTCCCTAAATGCTTCTGAGCTTTTATCTGTGTTCACCTTGCTTTCCTCAATCTTTCTGTCAATCTGTTGAAGGTACCTAAATATCCATCTTCTGAATTCTTTCTCAAGTAATTCCATTAACTTTTCTTCCTCAGAAATGTTTTCTGGCTCTGTTTCTTGGTCATTTGTTTGAGCCATTCTCTTGTGTTTCTTCATGTGAGCTAAAATCTCCTGGTGTCTCTAAGACATTGTGATGTCATTATATTTGTATTTAATTGATGATTGCATGTTGGTGTGTTCTTAGACTTTCACCAACTGTCTCTTATTGGGTGTGATGAGAGAATAGAAACATGTGCTCTGTTTTCCATTTGCCATTTATGAAGCTCGGTTTAGGGTGGTTTGGCTGGTATTGGCTGATATCGATCATTGATCAGGTAGTTTAAGATGTGGCCTTTGTCCAGTGGGTGGAGCTTCAGAGGGCATAGTTGTGACTAAGCAGTATGGGTCCAGTTGCTATCTCCCATTGGGTGGGGCAAGAGAAGAAGACACATACAGGAAAACAAAATTGAACAAACAAGCAAACAAATAACAATGATAACAGAGTATAATAAAGAAGAAAAAAGAAAACAGCAGGCAGTAACAAGAAAAGAGAATATAATAACTAAAAAAAGAAAAGAGGGATAGAAAACTAGAGCTGTACAAGTGTCAAAGAGCAAAGGTGTCACTTTGAATTGTGTTGGCAAATAACACTGACTACGCCACGGACTGTCAGAACAACAAACAAATCTGTCTCAGAAGAAGGACTGCCATAATGCTCCTTAAAAGAGAAGATGACGAAGATGGCAGACTGGGCAGAAACTCTATACAGACTCCCTACAACAAAGATACGGGAGACCAAGTGAAACAGACACAGAGGACAATCCCGGAAGCCTGAGTCTCAGAGGAAACATTAGAAATGTGGATTGAACACCTACTGGGAGGAGAAGCTGAACAGGGACAGAGAAAGAAGGAGACTGGCTGATGAACTTACTGTCTACGAGGCGTGGTGTAGCCATCTTGAAATTTGAAGAGACAGACCACACCATACTGTGTTCTACAGCGGCTGGACCATTTTGCAGTCCCACCAATAGTGTAGGAGGGTCCTGGTCTCTCTACTCCCTAGTTAGAATGTGTTGTTTTCAGTTTTCTTTCAACTTTGTTATCAATGTTGTGCTAAAATGATATCTCATTGTGGTTTTGAATTGCATCTCTCTAGTGGCTAATAATCTTGAGCATTTCTTCATATGTTTGTTGACTGTCTGAATGTCTTCTTTAGTGAAGTGTCTGTTCATTTCCTCTGTCCGTTTTTTAATTGGATTATTTGTCTTCTTGTTGAAGTGTTGAAGGGTTCTATAAATTTTAGAGCTTAGTCTTTTGTCTGATATGTCATTGCCAAAAGTTTTTCCAGTCTGTGGGTTTTCTTTTTATTCTTTTCATGAGATCTTTTTATGAGTATAAGTGTCTAATTTTTAGGAG
>NW_006416867.1:0-566 GCF_000296735.1 Chrysochloris asiatica | reverse complement strand
CGCAGTCAAAATAGTTAACCAAAAAGTTTAAAATAATATTATCCAAACAGTCTATCATTTTATATGGAGTTGTTGTTGTTGTTAAGTGCTATGGAGTTGATACTGACCCATATGGAGTAGTTGCTTATAAAAATGCCTTTAAATTGTATCTCAGGGGGAATTCCTCTCACATCAGAGTTAAATCAGAAGGAATATTAAAAATTTGAAAAAAATTCATCCCTGAGTAGTGAGAGATACAAAAATCTCTACAAACATACATGTGACTGTTTTGTACCCTTTAACAATCTTTAGCACAGCATGAACTATTATTAACAATCAACTATCAAATGTATTTCAATCCTGGATAGTTACTCTCTTAGTTATACAGACCAGGGAATTGGCAGGTTCTAAGAGGAGCCAGGAATTAAATCTCAGCTAATGAACCTTATTGATGAGAGTGCCATTGGTAATAATAAGCTCAGTTGTAATAGTATTACTTTCATTGTTTGGGTGAAGACCACCGGGGGAAATGGAGACTCAGAAGAAGAGGTAACAGCAAGAGTGATTACTTCAGTCATTATTGGAAA
>NW_006416866.1:3287-3779 GCF_000296735.1 Chrysochloris asiatica | reverse complement strand
CTAACCCTAAAGCACAAACAGCCCTAGCCCTAGCCCTAAATCACTAACAGCCCTATCCCTATACCTAAAGCACTAACAGCCCTGGCCCTAGCCCTGGCCCTAGCCCTAGCCCTAATTGATTAACAGCCCTAGCCCTAGCCGTAAAGTCCTTGCCTTAATACCCTAGCCTGAGACCTACCCCTAAAGCCCTATCCCTAGCCCTGCCCCTACAGGCCTAAAAGCACTAGCTCTAACCCTAGCTCTAAAGCAATAACAGCCCTAGCCCTAGCCCTGAACCCTAACAAGCTAGGCCTAGCCCTATCCCTAAAGCCCTAACAGCTGTAGCCCTAGCCCTAGCCCAAAATCACAAACAGCCCTAGCCCTAGCCCTAAATCACTAACAGCCCTAGCCCTAGCCTAGCCCAAAAGCCCTAACAGCTTTAGCAATAACCCTAGACTTAAAGCCCTATAAGCACTAGCCCTAACCCTAGCCCTAAAGCCCTATCATCCCTAG
>NW_006416866.1:0-1786 GCF_000296735.1 Chrysochloris asiatica | reverse complement strand
CCCAAAAGCCCTAACAGACCTATGCTAGCCATAGCCGTAAAGCCCTAACAGCTCTAGCCCTAAAGCCCTATAAGCCCTAGCCATAACCCTAGCCTTAAAGCCCTATCAACCCTAGCCTAGCCCTAAAGCCCTAACAGCCCTTGCACTAGTCCTAAAGCCCTATCAGCCCTAGCCGTAACTCTAAAGCCCTAACAGCCCTAAGCCTAGCCCGACAGCCCTAACATCCCTAGTCCTAAAGCCTTAACAGCTCTAGCCCTAGACCTAAAGGCCTATAAACCCTAGCCCTAAAGCCCTAACAACCCTACACCTAGCACTAGCCCTAAAGCCCAAACAGCCCTAGACCTAGCCTTAAAGCCCTAACAGACCAAGTCCTAGATCTACCCAAAAAGCCCTAACATACCTAGCCCAAGCCCTAGCCCTAAATCCCTAACAGGAGTAGCCCTAGCCCTAAAGCCCTAACAGCCCTAGCCCTAGCAATATCCCTAAAGCCCTAACAGCCCTAGACGTAGCATTAGCTTAAAAGCCCTAACAGCCATAGCCCAAGCCCTAAAGCCCTTTAATTAATGTCCTAGCCCTATCCCTAGCCCTAAAACTAGCCCTAAAGTCCTAGCCCTGGCTTTATCCCTACAACCATAACAGCCCTAGCCCTAGCCTAGCCCTAAAGCCCTATCAGCCCTAGACCTAGACCTAGTTCTAAAGCCCTGACAGCACTAAAAGCCCTAGTCCTAAAGCCATATCAGTCCTAGACTTAGCCCTAACCCTAAGCCCTATCAGCCCTAGCTCAAGCCCTAGCCCTAGCCTTAAAGACCTAATAGCCCTAGCCCTAGCCCTAAAGCTCTAACAGCCCTAGCCCTAGCCCTAGGCCTAATGGCCTTATAGTCCTGACCATAGCCTTAAAGCTCTTTCCCTAATGCCCTAGCCCTAGGCCTAGCCCTAAAGCCCTAACCCTAGCCCTAAAGTCCAAACAGCCCTAACCCTAGCCCTAAAGCCCTAGGAGCCATAGCCCTAAACCTAGCCCTAGGCCTAATGGCCTAATCGCCCTAGCCGTAGCCTTAGTCCTAGGCCTAATGGCCTAACAGCCCTAGCCCTAGCCCTAAAGCCCTTTCCCTAATGCCCTAGCCCTAGGCCTAGCCCTAGCACTAGCCCTAAAGCCCTAAACCTAGCCTTAGCCATACAGCCATAACAGCCCTAGCCCTAAAGCCCTAACTCCGTAAGCCTAGCCCTAAAGTCCTAACAACACTAGTCCTATAGCCCTAACATCCTAGCCCTAGCCCTAAATCCCTAACAGCCCTAGCCCTAGCACTAAAGCCCTAACAACCATAGCCCTAGCCCTAAAGCCCTTTACCTAATGCCCTAGCCCTATACCTAGCCCGAAACCTAGCCCTAAATCCATAGCCCTGGCCTTATCCCAAAAGCCCTAACAGACATATCCTAGCCATAGCCGTAAAGCCCTAACAGCTCTAGCCATAAAGCCCTATAAGCCCTAGCCATAAACCTAGCCTTAAATCCCTATCAGCCCTAGCCCTAGCCTGAAATCACTAACAGACCTAGCCCTAGCCCTAAGCCCTAAGAGCCCTAAGCCTAGCCCAAAAGCACTAATATCCCTAGTCCTAAAGCCGTAACAGCCCTTGCCCTAGCCCCAAAGCCCTATCAGCGCTTGCCCTAAAGCCTTAACAGCCCAAGCCCTAGCCATAAAGCCCTATCAGCCCTAGTACTAGTTCTAAAATCTAACAGACCTAGACCTAGACCAAAAGCCCTAACAGACCAAGCCCTAGACCTACCCCTA
>NW_006416865.1:2972-3991 GCF_000296735.1 Chrysochloris asiatica | reverse complement strand
ACTATCAGTTTGAGAATTAAGGTGTGCCTGATCCAACTTTCAGTTGCCTCACATGTAGGTAAAAGTTGGACTGGGAACAAGGAACAATTGATCCACTGACCTTGTGGTTAGCAGTCCAGGGCTTACCCTACAACACCACAACTGGATTCTGGTCTTCCTTCTAGGTATATAGATATTATCCTATCACAGACCTCATTGTACTTCAGGATCCATCTTGAAATGTCCTTTTGGATGGATGCCGCTTCATGGGACTAAAGAGATGAGGCAGTTTTCTCTGTAAAGACTCACTGCCCTGGTAACTGTATTTATCAGTTCTACTCTGGCCTGTATGGTCACTATGACTCAAAGACAATGAATTTATATCTATTCATGATACATCATACATGCTCTTTTTGTCATAGACTGCTTGGCTTTATTATGATTTCCCAGGCTGTAAATCTTCACTGGAGCAAGCAGCCTTATCCTTCTCCCCCGGAGCAGCTGTTGGGTTAGAACTGCTGACTGTTCAGTTAGCAGCCCATAGCTTACCCCATAGTGCCACCAAAGCTTATTGATGATTTTGTTTGCATGTTAGCATCTTTCATAAACGTACTGAGTATTTAGATTTCTTTCTTTATGAATTGCCAATTTTTACCCTTTGCCTATTTTTTATTGGAGTTAGCTGTTTTTTTAATAAATTAATTTGTAAATGGTTATCTTTTACATTCATTCAAATCTTACCTTTTGACTTTACTAAAAGTAATTTTGTAATACAAGTATATTTTCATTCTCTGAAATTAAGTATATCTATTAAGAAATTTTACATTTTTTTGACTCAAGTCATTGCTTTAGAACTCTCCAACTCCTACTATATGTATCTACTTTATCAAGCATGTTGTCCTTCTCCAGGGACTGATCCCTTCTGATAATATATCTGAAGCATGAGACATGAAGTTTTGCCATCCTGGCTTCTAAGGAACATTCTGGATGTGCTTTTGCCAACACAGATTGGTTTGTTCTTCTGGCAGCCAAGGTACATT
>NW_006416865.1:0-1037 GCF_000296735.1 Chrysochloris asiatica | reverse complement strand
TATTGGTAATGCAAAATTCTATCATGTTATCTCCAGTATCATTTCTACCACCAAAGCCTTATTTCCCAATGACCAAGCCTTCCTTTTTTCTTTGAACACTTGCATTCTAATCATCAGTATTATCAATATATGTTGATGGAAAATTTGATCAATTTCATACTGAAGAAGTTCATTAAAATGTTCAAATTCATCATCTCTGAATTTAGTGATTGGTGTGCAAATTTGAATAATAGTGGTATTAAATGGTCTTCTTTGTAGTTATATTGATATTTTCCTATCACAGACAGCCTTATACTTCAAAATAGACCTTGAAATGTTCTTTTTGATGATGAGTGTGACGCATTCCTCTTCAATTTGTCATTCCCAGCATAATAAACCATATAATTGTCAGCATCAAAGTGGCCAATTTAGGCTCACTAATGCCTAGGATTGTTCTGGAAGAAGTACAACCAGAAAGCTCCTTAGACTACAAGATAGCCTGACTTTGTCTCTCATACTTATAACTTATTATTGGAAAGGAGCAGTCCCTGAAGAAGGATATCATGCTTGGTAAAGTGTGGTGGTGGTGGTTATGTGCCATGGAGTCAGAACCAACTCATAGTGACCCTGTACAAGGTTTCCGAGGCTGTAAATCTTTACTGGAGCAGAAAGCCTCATCTTTGTCCTGCGGAGCAGCTGACAGTTCCAAACTGCTGACCTTAAGGTTCACAACCCGATTCGTAACAAGAAGAAAACTCCCAATGTGTTGGCTTAGCATAACGGCAGCAGCAATGGCCTCAAGCATAGCAGCAATTGTGAGGATGGCGCAGGACTTGGAGTTGTTTTGTTCTGTTGTACATAAGAAGTCCAAGGTGCATTGAAGGCATTTGCAAAGAATAAGGCTGTGGAAACTGATAGAAGACAAATTGAAATCTTTCAATAAACTGAGGTACTCACTCATCTGTACCTGGCCAGCTGACTGGAAGAGATTCTTATTTGTGCCCATTCCAAAGAGAGATGATCCAATGGAATGCAGAAATCATCAGACAATATCATTA
>NW_006416864.1:3658-4602 GCF_000296735.1 Chrysochloris asiatica | reverse complement strand
TGTATGCACAACCTTGGAACAACAGAGCTTTGGGATACAGAGATTGAGACTTGGTTGGAATGGGGGAAAGGGGGGAATAATGTTAAGATACTTGGCTGTCTTTTGAATCTTGGTTTTCCTTGCATTATATTATAAAATAGACACTGGTGGGGGAGAGAAAGAAATAGCCAGAAACATCACCATAGAAAGCTTGTAAGTCTGTCTTCTGCCTATAACTGATTGGAATACCTAAAATGGGTCTACAACATTCCCAGTGAAGGAGGCTTCCTGAGCAGCCTCTGCAATACATAAGACTATATAGGTGGAAGCCTGAACCACATCCAGATCTTCAGAGATGGGAAATTTCCACTTAAAGGATGAGAAGACCAGCCTGGAGTGGCTAGAAGAACAGAAGATACTTCTGGAAAGAAAGACCTACAGGAAAAATACAAAACAATAGAGGCAGACCGACTGGTACTACAAGAACAAACAAGTTGCTTGCCCAGAAAACATCAAGGCAAGTGGTCGGGTCCCCTGAGAGCAAACCCCTTTCCAAGACTAAGAATCAATGGGAATACATGCTCTGATTGGTGACCACGCTGATCACTGATAAGGGGAAGTGAGGCAAAAACAGCAACGAAGCAGTGAGCTAAGCCCTACAATGTGTAATAGACTTTTGTGAACCCGGGAGAAGACCTGGTTGGCCAGCAGTGTGGCAAGACCTGGGCACTCTTGGGTCCAGAGACAGTGACATAGCCACAGAGGACAAAAGTGGAGAGTGAAGCATCTAGCTGATAAGAAGAGAGAGCATCTGCACAAGAACACCCACACTTGCAGATAATACCCACTTGACCTGGCTTCAATGACTTAATGATCAGAGCTCAACCAGAAGAAGAAAGAAGAGGAAAAAAAGAGTAATCTGATACAATTTGATGAACCTGACCTACACCTATGGATGCAGTAGC
>NW_006416864.1:0-638 GCF_000296735.1 Chrysochloris asiatica | reverse complement strand
CCTCTTTTTCTCTGACCCTCCATCTTACCCAGCATGACATCCTTCTCTAGCGACTGTTCCCTCCTGACAATATGTCCAAAGTATGAGAGAGGAAGCTTAGCCATCCTGGCCTCCAAGGAACACTCTGGCTGCACTTCTTCCAACACAGATCTATTGGTTCTTTTGGCAGTCCATATGGCACTTTTAGTATTCTCCTCCAACACCACAACTCAAAGCCATCAATTCTTCTACGATCTTCCTTATTCTATGTCCAGCTTTCACATCCATGTGAGGTTATTGAAAATACCATGGCTTGGGTCAGGCGCACCTTTGTCCTCAAGCTGACATCTCTGCTCTTTAACACTTTAAAAAGTTCCTGTGCAGCAGATTTGCCTAATGCAACACGTCGCCTGATTTCTTGACTACTGCTTCCGCGAATGTTGATAGTTGATCCAAGAAGAATGAAGTCCTTGACAACCTCAATCTTTTCCCCGTCGATAAGAATGTTGTTTATTGGTCCAGTGGTGAGGATTTTTGTTTTCCTGACATTGAGATGCAACCCAAACCGAAGGCTGCGCTCTTTGATCTTCATCAGTAAATGTTTCAAGTCCTCTTCACTTTCAGCAAGCAAGGTTGTATCATCTGCATATCGCAGGTTG
>NW_006416863.1:0-3845 GCF_000296735.1 Chrysochloris asiatica | reverse complement strand
GCCTTGAGATTTCAAGCTAGGGCAGAGAACTCTCCTGACGCTTTTTTCCACTTGAGATTCTCCATTTGGGCTGGCTCCAGCTCTGCCCTCAAAGCTCTATGGGAGCAGGGGCTGTCGAAAGTTCAAAATGCCAAAAAACCAAGCCTACATCTTAATTTTTACCAAAATAGTATTTGCCAACCTGGCAGCATTCACATTACTTTATGAAAAAACTTGCTGGCAAATGGTACTTTTTTAAAACATAAGAAATCCAGCTCTGAATTACAACAAGAGTCCCTGGATGATGCAATGGCTAAGGTGCTCAGCTGCTAATGGAAAGGTAGGCGGTTCGAGTCCAATCAGAGGCACCATGGAAGAAAGGTCTAGTGATCTACTTCCCAAAACTAGCAATTAAAGACACACTTGGGGGTCAAAATCAACTTGATAGCAACTAATTTAAGTTAGAGCCTCAATAGTAGTGTAGATATTCAAAATATACTTTAAAAATCTACAATAGTAGCATTACTTGTTATTGTTAAGTGCTGTATGGTTGGTTCCAACTCACAGCAACCCTGTGTAGGGTTTCCAAGTAACAGTTGGTGAGTTTGAACTGCCAATCTTGTGGTTCACAGTCCAGAGCTGATCCTGGAGCACCACACCAAGCGTCCATAGTGACAGGAAGGCAGCATAACTCTAATAAGGATGTAGTTGCCCCAAGGAGAATACTTTGAAGTAATAAAATTATTAGCTACATAAACTCTGACATTGAGTTTTTGAAATGAATGAATTTATTTTCATTTCACTTTATATAAGGTTTCCTGTGGTGCAATGATTAAGCACTAAGCTACTAACTTAAAAGGCAGTTCAAACACACTCAGCAGGTCCTCAGGAGAAAGGCCTCATTACCTGATTCCATAAAAGACTACCACCAAGAAAATCCCATGGGACAGTATGCTCTGGTCACACAGGGTCGCTATGAGTCAGAATCTACTCAGTGGTACCTAACAATAACTCCTAAGAGTGTGTCTAGGAAAGCAGTCCTTCACCTAGTCTCACTCCTTTCAGAATAGCAATGGAGATTAAAAGGCCAGAGTAGAGTCTCCACGGCCCTAGAAGTCCTCCAATGGGCAGCTGGTTCATTGCAGGGTGATCCATCCTGGTTCTCCTAACAGTGACTAGACCTCACCAAGGAGAGGCACAGAACTTTTCAATAAGCTTCAGATCTGTTTCAGCCCTGCGATCTTTGTCTGAATCTAGTGAGCACTGTGGATAAGCACTTGACTGCCAACCACTAGTTCAGCAGTTCAAACCCACCAACTACTCCTTGGAAACCCTATACAGGGTCACTATGAGTCAGAACTGACTCAACAGCACCTAACTAATTGCCATTAGCAACACTGGAGTCCTGGTGTGGCACTGTGGGTTAACGTACTGGACTGCAAAGTCAGTTTGAACCATAAGTAAGCAGTTCAAGCTAACTAGCCACTCCTAGGAAACCCTATACAGGGTCGCTATGAATCAGAATCAAAACTTGCCATTAAGTCATCCCAACTCATGGAGACAATATGTGTTACAGAGTGGACCTGCGCCATAGGGTTTTCATATCTGTAATCTTTATGGAAGTAATTTGCCTGGTCTCTCTTCCATGAAACTCCTGGGTGGATTCAAGCCATGAATTTTGGGTTACCAGCCCATAACAAACTACTTGTGCTACCCAGGATCCTCTTTGCCTGAGCAGTTTTCTCCAGTTAGCACAGATGGTGCACTGACCCCTCTGCAGGAAATTTTGCCATGTCTACATATTCAGTCAGGTCCCTGTTAGCCCTTTGGTGCACTGGACGATCCCTGGTGTATTGCAAATGGAAGTTTGGGCAGCCTTCTCGCTGAGTCTGCAAGCTCAGGGCATGTGAACTAATCAAAGTTCAAGCTGAACAAAGTACACCTGCTAATGAGAAAGGAGAAAAGTATATTAAACCAGTTTACAATCAGCTACATTAATGAAGAGGATAACTGGCCTTTGTAATCAGCATACAGTCAAGCTACCATAGTTTGGATTGATTAAAGGTAGAATTAAAAAGAAAATATGGATTTCATAATTTCGTAAGAGGTGAAATTTTGTTATTTTGAAGCACATAATTGGAAACCCTAATGTAAGGTGACCTTGAGAAGAATAAAGATTAGGTAAAGATAAGAAGAGCTAGAACTCGCTGAACTTTAACCATGTTGTTGTTGTTGTTGTTGTTAAGTGCCGTCGAGTAGGTTCCGACCCATAGCGACCCTGTACAGGGTTTCCAAGGGTGTAAATCCTTACGGGAGTAGAAAGCCTCATCTTTCTCCCGCGGAGCGGCTGGTAGTTTCGAACCGCTGACCTTAAGGTTCGCAGCCCGATTCGTAACCACTACGCTACCAGAGCTCCTTATTATAATTAGGAAGCACGGGTCTCTGCTGATCTGCCATGGACAGTGTTTTCAGTCTGAAACTGCCTTTTTTTTTTTTTTTTTTTTTCAGAAGAGTTTGCACAGCCCACTTACTATATATAGTGCACAGCCTGTCAGCAGGCAGGATCTCTGGCCCACTATAAAAGTAGGACTTCAACCCAATTCATTTTGGTTCAACCTGTGGAGAATTTGTATTCCCCGCAGATATACTGAATCAGAAAAAGATGGCCAAACTATAAGATCTATAAGAATCACCTGGGAGTCTTGTTAAAAATGTAGACTCTAATTCCATATATCTGAAGTAGAAATGCAAATTCTCAGCAGAGGATCCAACTAGGATGAACTTGATCAAAGTCCTGTCTAGAAGCTTATGAAATGAATACTTTCTAAGTGATTAAATATGATCTGTTGTCCTACATAATGTCATGCATTACCCAAATAATCTGATATCTCCTGATTTCTACTATTTATTTATGGTGTTGAGGTAGACGGAGTAAAGAAGAAAGGTAGGCAGGAAACATATTAGGTCAATTTTCCCATGAGTTCTTCTCATGTTAGCTCGTGTGGTCAAATTAACCAGTTTTCCCAGAGAGTATGTAAAAAGTAGGAGATTCAGTATTCAAGTTCAGGTCTGCCTGTCTGGCTCCCACGTTTAACTTCTTCTAGCCCCTGAAATCTGCCTTTGCAGCAGCACCCAACAGAGTACAGAAAATGAGAGGGCAATCAGACAAGGAATGTTGTTGTTAAGTGCCGTCAAGTCAATTCCAACTCATAGCAACCCTGTACAGGGTTTCCAAAGAGCAGCTGGTGAGCTTGAACCACCAACCTTGCACTTCAAACCGACGTTATGGTCCAGCACATTAAAACCACAGTGCCATACCAGGATGCCAGAGAAGGGACTGTTGTTGTTGTTAAGTGCTGCAGAGTAGATTCCAACCCATAGTGGCCCTGTATAGGGTTTCCAAGGAGCAGCTGGTTCAAACAGACCCCGTGGTTCAAACTGACCTTGCAGTCCAGTGTATTAAACAGAGAAGGAATATTGTTGTTTTTGTTAAATGCTCTAGTGTCGGTTCTGACCCAGAGTGAACCCTGTATAGGATTTCTGAGGAGCAGCTGATGAGCTTGAACCGCCAACCTTGTGGATCAAACTGACTTTGAGACTTCCAGAAAAAGATGGCAGATCAGGTGGAAGTGTAGTGACGAGCTCTGCCGAGAACACAGAATACAGGACCAAGAAGGCTCAGGGAATTGTCCCTGTGCTCTGAACCACATATAAAGGAATATTTAAAAGGTTGGAAGACTTACATTACAGCTGGGAAGTTTGTGGCAGAAGTGAGCAATCCATTGCTTCCTGGTTCAGGACGCTCAGCTGCTCCAGGAGCCGCCATTTTGTGAGAAGCCTAGTGGGGAAAGGATCAGAGCAGCCAC
>NW_006416862.1:2107-3960 GCF_000296735.1 Chrysochloris asiatica | reverse complement strand
TCTATTCCATCAGTTCTTGGAACCTTGTTTTTCACCAATGCCTTCAATGCAGCATGAACTTCTTCTTTCAGTACCATTGTTCTTTATCATTTACTCACCCTTGTCATAGTTAAATATCAACTATTTATTTTTGGTACAGAGACTCTGTAATTTTAGTACTTTTTGCATCATTCAATATTTTACCCATAAAATCCTTCAATACTTCAAGTTGAGACTTGAATTTTTCATCAGGTCTTTCAATTTGACAAATGCAGAGCTTGTTCTTCCCTTTTGGTTTTCTGTCTGTAGGTCTTTGCACATTTCATTATAATATTTACATTGTCTTTTCAAGTTGCCCTTTGAAACTTTCTGTTCAACTCTTTGACTTCCTCATGTACTGTAAAAAGAAAAAACAAATCTGTGTTGGAAGAAGTACAGCCAGAGTGCTCCTTGGAAGCCAGGATAGCCAGACTTTGTCTCTCATACTTTGGACATATTAACAGAAGGGACCAGTCCTTGAAGAAGGATATCATATTTGGGAGAGTGGTGGGTCAGAGAAAAAGAACAACCACAGTGAGATGGATTGACACAGTAGCAGCAGCAAAGGGGTCAGGCGTAGCAACGATTGTGAGTTTGGAACAGGACTGGGCAGTGTTTCATTATGTTGTGTACAGGGTTGCTATGAGTTGCACCTATTTGATGGCAATGTAACAACAACAAAAATGTCTAGCTAGTTTTTAATCCCAATGTTTGATATCTGTGTTAGTATAGAAAGCTATTACATAGTCTATGATTTCTTCCTAGAACTGTAGGAGAAAATCACCTACTATCTAAAATGAATTTAATCAATACCCAAATGTTATTCCCAACAACTGTCTTAAATAGTTTACTTTTAATTAAACAATAAAAAAACGTAATGGGGAGTAAAATGTACTGTTTTAAATTCCTTCTAAATTCTTGGGCAAGATCTTTTATCTGTCAAGCTTCAGATTCTTCATATATAAAATAGTGATCCTGATAAATAATTCGTGGAATACATGACATCTTGTGGGATTCTCTACTATCTTACATACAAATCTTTCAAAAGTTTAATTCTCTTCTGCCCTACTCAAACAAAACTTCAGAATTTTCTTTATTCTCTTCTTTCTTTGAATGAAGGGACTAAAGGTTTATTAAACTGCCAGGCACTTATACTTACAACCTTCTAACAGCATCCTATAGTAGACAAACATAAAACTCTACCACAGATTTTTAGAATATAATCAGGAAGAACTCCAACTTCTATAGGTTGCTATGCACATTCAAGTGCTTCTGCATAGTTAATAAAGCAAAAATAAAATCATTCTGTTATGCTCTGATTTTAGTAAGGATCCATCTGACGTTAGCAATGATATCTCTAGTTGCATGTCCTCTTCTGAATCTGACTTGAATTTCTGGCAACTCCCTATCAATGTACTGCTACAGTTGTTTTAAATTTTATCTTCAGCAAAAATTTACTTCCCTGTGATAGTCATGATTTTCTGCATTTGGTTTGGTCACCTTTCTTTAGTGCGGGCACAAACATGCATCTCTTCCCATTAGTTGTCCAAGCAGTTTTCTTTAAATTTTCTTGGCATTGGTGACTGAGCACCTCCAGTGCTGCATCAACAGATTGAAAGATTTCAATTTATATTCTGCCAATTCCTAGAGTCTTGTTTTTCACTAATGGCTTCAGTGCAGCTTTCAATTCCTCCTTTGATGCCATCAGTTGTTCATCATACGCTACTTCTTGAAATGGTTGAGCATAGATCATTTCTTTCTGGTACAGCAATTTTGTGTATAACTCTCATCTTCTTTTGATGCCTTCTGAATGATTCAACCCATGGAGTCTTTCA
>NW_006416862.1:0-1127 GCF_000296735.1 Chrysochloris asiatica | reverse complement strand
TGTTTTTGGAATACTAATTATCTACAATTTTGTCCATAGCTTATGATGATTCACAAAGTTGAAAACATTTGCATTGTTAAGAAAGCACAAGTAAGGTGGGAACAAACAACATGGCACTTGGGTAAAAGTGCAGTGAGGAGCTCCATCAGCAACAACACAGAATACAGGATCAAACAGGCTCAGGGGATGGTCCCAGAACTCTGAACCACATATAAAAGAATATTTAGAAAGTTGGAAGGCTTGCAACCAGTAGAATTTATAGCAAAATCAAGAGATCCAGTGCTTTCTAATCCAAAGTGTTCAGCTGCTCCCTGTGCAGCCATCTTGGGTGAGACCTAATGGGGGAAGGATCAGAGTAGACACGTATGCCTGACAGAACTGTGAAGATAAAGGTGTGGTTTTTTTGTATCTGTTCATTGGTCTCTTGCTGTTGGTGCACCTCCACTCTGATGACTAGAAGGGGTGCCTAAGCAAATGGACACCATACCCCCACCCCAGGAGGGTTCTAGTACACATGCACACAGATCTCCTCAATATATAAAGGGACATTTTCCACTTAAAACCAAACGGCAGCACAAAATAGCCACAGCTGGCCCTGAACTGTTTATCAGTAGGAAAAAGGCCTGAATGGGGGTGGGGTGGGGGTGGGGTGGAGCAAGACAGGCAGACTAAAAAGTAAACAGGTCAAAAATTAAATCCTGAGTTACATCATCACAACCAACAGTGGCATCTTGAAATTTCTCAGGAAGAAGAGTGGAAACAGAAGTTCATCCCCTGATCTCATCTACCTGGAGGCAATCAGAAAGCATAAAAAATACCGAAACACAAACCCATCTAAGTATTAAGTCCATAGATAACTCATGAATATGACAAAAAAACAGAAACAGATGACCATATCGGCACATGTCCAGAAATGAAGTAAAGTGACTGAGACAAATGGCATGGAGGTAGACCTACACTCCATACTAGAAGTCAGGCTTTGGAGATGCCTGAGAAGGAATTCAGAAAAATGATTAAAAAATGTATCAAAAGACTTAACAATGAAGTAGAGAAAATTAAGGAAGAAGTCAGGAAAGTGCTACAGGAACAATCAAATAAGATAGATACAGTATTAGAAACAATTCAAA
>NW_006416861.1:2662-3122 GCF_000296735.1 Chrysochloris asiatica | reverse complement strand
TATACCAAAGTTAGTTTTTCAACTGCTCCATGGATGGCCATTTAGGTTGTTTCTTTTTGTTCTTATGACAGTGCTAAAATGAATGTATGTTGTTGTTAGGTGCCATTGAGTCAGTACCAACCCCTAGAAACCTTATGCAAAGCAGAACGAAACACTGCCCAATCCTGGGACAACTTCACTACTGTTTGAGTCCCTCGATGTTGCCACTTGGCCAATCCATCTCATTGGGGGTCTTCCTCTTTTTCTCTGACCCTCAACCTTACAAAACATGATATCCTTCTCCAGTGACTGGTCCCTCCTGACAATATGGCTGAAGTATGAGAGATGAAGTTTGGCCACCTTGGCCTCCAAGAAGCACTTTGGCTGCACTTCTACCAAAACAGATCTATTGATTCTTTTTGCAGTCCATGGCACTTTCAATATTCTCCAACATCATAACTCAAAAGCATCAATTCTTCTA
>NW_006416861.1:0-753 GCF_000296735.1 Chrysochloris asiatica | reverse complement strand
GCAAACCTGCCTAACTGTTCTGCCATCCGCCTTGTTCTTCTATTCCCCTCCCACTTCTTGGGTATTCCTGCCCTCCCACCCCAGCACCCAAGCTTTCTTGTGTCTATACCCTACCCTGTGCTCTATCTTCCCTTCTCTCCCTCCCCTTCACTCATCCTATACATCCCAGTGATCAACAATTATACGCATAGATTTTTGTTTTGTTTTATTTTTCTCCTTTTGCGTGAGTTCTTTTTCTTATTCTTTTACAATAATGGTCTTATGCAATATTCCTCTTTTTGTGACTGGCTAATTTTGTTCAGCAGTGGCTTGCAGCTTCCTGATTGTTCTTCAAGGTAGCATAGTATTCCATTGTGTGTATCTACCACGGTTTGTTTATCCATTTTTCAGTTGATAGGCATTTAAGGCTGTCATCATCTTTTTGCTATTGTAAATAGTGTTGCTATGAACATTGGTGTGCATATATCTACTCCTGTCATGGCTTGTGTTTCTTGTGGGTAAATACCAAATAGAGGAATTGCTGGATAATAAAGTATTTCTATTTCCAACCTTCTGAGGAAGCACCATATTACTTTCCAGAGTGGCTGGACCATTTTGCAATCTCAACAATGTAGGAGAGTCCCAGTCTCTCCGCATCCCTCACTAACATTTATTTTCCTCTACATTTTTGATCTTTGCTGTATTGCTGGGATGAGATGATATCTCATTTTTGTTTTGATTTGTATCTCTCTGATGGCTAGTGATCATGAACAT
>NW_006416860.1:3881-5636 GCF_000296735.1 Chrysochloris asiatica | reverse complement strand
TGACCCTATGCACAACAGAACAAAACATAGCTAGTCTCTGCACCATCCTGAAGTGTTGTTATGCTTCAGTCTCATTGGGGGTCTTCATCTTTTTCACTGACCCTACATTTTACCAAGCATGATATCCTTCTTCAGGGACTGGTTCCTCCTGATAATATGTCTAAAGTATGAAAGACAAAGTCTAACCATCCTGACTTCTAAGGAACATTCTGACTGTACTTCTTCAAACACAGTCTGCCAGTCCATGGTACTTTAAATATTCTTCTCTATCACCATAACTATCTGGTCTTCTTTTTCATTGTCCAACTTTCACATACATATGAAGCCATGAAAATGCCATGGCTTGGGTCAGGCATTAGTCCTCAAACTGACATCTTTGCTCTCAAGCAATTTAAAGCGGTTTTATGCAGGAGATTTACCTAATGCAATATGTCATTTGATTTCTTGACTGCTGCTTCCAAAAGTGTTGACAGCAGATCCAAGCAAAATGAAGTCTCTCACAACTTCAATGCTTTCTCCAAAGACTTTGGTTTTCATCAGTAAGTATATTTTAAGTCCTTTTCTTTTTCAGAGTGCAAAGTTGTGTCATCTACATATCACGGGTTGTTAATGAGTCTTCCTTAAATCCTGGTACCACATTTTTCTCATATAATCCAACTTCTGGGATTATTTGCTCAGCATACTGATTGAACAAGTATGGTGAAAGACTACAACCCTGGTGCACACCTTTCCTGATTTTAGACCATTCCATGTCCCCTTATTTTGTTCAAATTATTGCCTCTTCGTCTATTTATAGGATCCTCATAAGAACAATTACATATTCTGGAGTACCCATTCTTCACAATGTTATCCATAGCTTTTTATGATCCACACAGTCAAAAACATTTGCATAGTCAATAAAACACAGGTAAACATCTTTATGGTATTCTCTGTTTTCAGCCAAGGTCCATATAACATCAGAAATATACAGCCTTGGAAACCCTGTACAGGGTCTCTATGAGTTGGAATCGACTCCACGGCACATCACAACAACAATATATATGTATATATATATATTTGTTGCGACTTACAGTGACCCCATATAGGGTTTCTGAGGCTGTAAATCTTTACAGGAGCAGAAAGCCTCATCTTTCTTCTGTGGAAATCTCATAATTTCAAACCTCTGACCTTGAACTTAGCAGTCTGGGATATATTTATATATGTGTGTGTGTGGTGTTATTGTTAAGTGCCATCAAGTCAATTCCAACCCATAGTGACCCTTTACAGGATTTCCAAGGAGCAGAAGGTGAGTTTGAATCACCAACCTTGCAGTTCAGACCAACTTTGCAGTCCCACAGCGCCACACCATGTATATGTGCTGTTTCTAGTGCCATCGAGTTGGTTTCAACTCTTGGTGACTCAATGAAAAACAACAACAAAAAAAACCACTGCCCAGTTCTGCATCATCCTCACAATTGTTGTTATGTTTGAGCCTGGTTGTTCCTGCAGCTTTGTCAATTCATTTTATTAAGTGTATTTCTCTTTTTCATTGACCCTTCACTTTGCCCAGCATGATGTTCTTCTCTGAGAACTGATCTCTACTGAAAACATGTACAAAATACAAGAGACAAAGTCTCCCCATCCTTGCTCTAAGGAATATTATGGCTGTACTTCTTCAAACACAGATTTGTTTGTTCTTCTGGCAGTACATTATACTTTCAGTATTCTCCAACACTGTAATGCAAATGCACAGATTATTCTATAGCATTCCTTATT
>NW_006416860.1:0-561 GCF_000296735.1 Chrysochloris asiatica | reverse complement strand
TAGTTTTAGTGGTTGGTGCATACATTTAAATAACAGTCACATTAACTGGCTTTCCTTGCAGACATATGGATAATCCTATCACAGACAGCATTGTACTTCAAGATAGATCTTGAAATGTTCTTTTTGACAATTAATGTGATTCCAATCCTCTTCAATTTGTCATTCTCAACATAGCAAACCAATAATAATCTGATTCAAAATGACCAATACCAGTCCATTTCAGCTTACTAATGCCTAGAAGATAGATCTTTAGAATTCCATTTCATCCTTGATGACTCCAGATATCCCTAGCCTCCATTAAAAATTAAAATTTTTAATTTTAAATTGTGCCACATCAACAAATTAAGATCTGGAAAGCTTTGCTTCATTCATGTCACTAAGGTCAACTCTACTTTAAGGAAGCTGCCTTTCCTGCTCAGCCGTATTTTGAGTACCTTCCAACCTGAGGGGCTCATCTTTCGGCACTATATGACTCTCCTTATTCCTAGTCTGTCTTATTCTGGAAGCTCCATTGAAACCTGCCTACCATGCATGACCCCACTAATACTTAAAAAAAAAAAA
>NW_006416859.1:0-4133 GCF_000296735.1 Chrysochloris asiatica | reverse complement strand
ACTTTATTTCCTTAGTCTTCTTGACTGTTTTAACTGAGGACATTGAATATCAAAGAGATACAGACTACAGTGCTCACTCATCTCTCCATTCATTCCTGCAGTCATTACTCTCCATTCATTCATCCCTCCATCCATTTATCCATTGGTTATGTACCTGTTTGCTCTCCTTTCATGCATCTATTCATTTAGTCATTCATAAATCCATCTAGCCTCTGCCTCCCTATTAATTTGTTCATCCATGCATTTGTCTGTCCCCCTCTGCCCATCTGTCCACCCATCCAACCAACCATTTTCCATCCATTCATCTACCCACCAATCATCAGTTCATACAAATATCCATCCACCCAGCAGATAAATGTTGAGTGCCTCTGTGCAGTTGGTGTTGAACACTGAGAGTGTAATGCGAATATAAAGGACATAGTCCCCTGACCTCAGAAAGCTTATAGTCTAGAGAAAGAATATCTTATGCTTTTCATGTGGGGACCTGTATCCTTCCTCCTGAGTCTTCCCATCCCCATACTGGGTGTTGGATGAAGGAATGATCACACAACATAGACACTGTTAGCAAGATACAAGGTCAGGGGAGAGGAGACCAGTCCATTTTAGGTGATAGAAGGACAGACAGCAGGACAGTTTAGAGTCACAGCTCAATGTCCAAAAAAAGAGTTAGGACACCAGGGGCAGTCCAGAGAGTGGACTCTGGAGCCAGATGCAGGTTGGCCTCTTTGGATTGCTCTTCACTTGATATTGCTTCACAGCAATTGCCTGAGAAGTTGAAGGGTTGCGGCAGGTTTGTTGGCACCATGTTGCCAACAGTGTGTGCTCATTTCATGTCTCTGTGTCACACTTTGGCCATTCTCTCAATATTTTAAGCTTTTTCATAGGATTTGTTGTTGTTAAGTGCCGCCAAGTCAGTTCTGACCCATAGCGACCTGCATAGGATTTCCGAGGAGCATTTGATGGGCTTGAGTTACTGATCTTGTGGTTCGCAGTGCAGTGCTGATCCTACAATGCCACACTGGAAGTCCCTTCATAGGGCTGTTGTTGTTGTATGCCTTTGAGTTGTTTTATGCCTTTGAGTTGATTCCAACTAACAGTGACTCTGGATAGGGTTTCCAAAGAACAGGTGATGGGTTTGAACTGCCAACCTTGTGGTTCGCAGTTCAGTGCTGGTCCTACAGCACCACACCAAAAGTCTTTTCATAGGGCTGTTGTTCTGTGCTGTTGAGTTGGTTCTGACTCATTGCAACCTTGGATAGAGTTTCCAAGTAGCAGGCTTGAACTGCTGACCTTGTGGTTTGTAGTCCTGTGCTGATCCTATAGTGCCACACCAGAAGTCTTTCACAATGAACAGACTCCAGTCTAGTTTCAACAGTAACTTCTCGTGTCAACATAACTAAACATTCATGTGTCTCACTTGATTGCCATCTTTACTTTCCTTGCAATGGTCTCGATCTCACAATACCACAGGGTGTGCCTATGTATCTTCATGAGTGTTTGGGACATACAGCCTGGATTCTGGAAGAGCCAGGACCAGATATTTTTAATTTGAGGTCCGTAAATAGAAGTCAAAGTGTCTTTGAATTTGGATGTGGAACAAAATGGTTAGCATTTTCTTCTGTTGTGAATATAGGCCACACACCCACATCAGCTTTAGCGGAATCCATGACCTTGGCATCTATCCAGTCGCAGACATTTTCATACAACATTGTAGTTGTTGTAGATATTCCAAGACTGGGATTATTTATGTTCATCACTACTTTGAAATTGTGGTAGCTGTACCTGGTGGCACAGTAGGTTAAGCATTGAACTAACTGCAAGGTCAGTGGTTCAAAACCACTTAGCATTCCATGGGAGAAAGATGAGGCATTCTGTTCCTGTAAAGATTTAAAGTTTTGGAAACCCTATGAGGCAGTTCTACTCTGTCCTGTACGGTTGCTTGAGTTGAAATCAACTCAATGGCATTAACTTATCAGTCCTTCAGAGGAAGGCTAGCAGAAGAATGATGAAGATAGGTTAAGACACAGGAGGTATATATGGACTAAAGGGGATAGAGGTAAATAGTGATATATGCACAATCTTGGAATAACAGCATTGTGTGCATAGATGCATGGACTGAGACATAGACTGAATGGGTAAGGAAGGGAGTTGTTGTTGTTGTTAAGTGCTATCAAGTTGCTTCCAACTCATAGAAACCCTGTATAGGATTTCCAAGGAGCGACTAGTGGGTTTGAACCACCAACCTTGAGAGTCAAACTGACCTTGCAGTCCAGCACATTACCCTGCAACACTACATCAGGATTCCAAGGAAGGGAGAGTGGGGTATATGTATATATAGTTTGTTTTTGTTAGGTGCCATTGAGTCGGTACCAACCCATAGTGACCTTATGAACAGCTGAACGAAACACTGCCAGATCCTGGGCCAACCTCACTATTGTTGCCACACTTGAGTCCATCGATGCTGCCACTTGGCCAATCCATCTCATTGGGGGTCTTCCTCTATATATTCCACAAATATATGAGTTTGAAAGAGGATATTTGTACATGGGTATTTACCTTTTCTGCAAACACAACTCTGAATGTGGTATCGGACAGCAGGCAAAATAATGAAAACTTCTTAGATCCTATCACACATCTTAAGGTGCTCTGGTAGCGTAGTGGTTACGAATCGGGCTGCGAACCTTACGGTCAGCGGTTCGAAACTACCAGCCGCTCCGCGGGAGAAAGATGAGGCTTTCTACTCCCGTAAAGATTTACACCCTCGGAAACCCTGTACAGGGTCGCTATGGGTCGGACCCGACTCGATGGCACTCAACAACAACAACATCACACATCTTAAGACAATGAGTTGTTGGGCCTGGGGGCTCAGGACCATGGTCTTAGGGGACACCCTGGTCAATTGGAATAACATAGTTCACAGGACAATGTTCTATACCTTACTTGGGCAAGTAGTGTCTGGGATCTTGAAAGCTCATGAGCTGCTATCTAATGGTACAGGTATTGGTCACTCCACATGCAGACAAAAGAAGAATTTTGAGAATTAAAGATTCTTGGAATCAGTTCAGTTGTCAAATGGAACATGTGAACAACAGTCTCCATGACTCTAGATCAGGAGAACTAGACCACTACCAACTGCTCTGAATGAGTTAGCAAATAAAGGATCTTGGATAGACTGGGATAAAATGTGGAGAAAAACTCAAAATTATTTTTAAAAGACTGGATTTACTGGTCAGAGACTGGAGGAACCCGAGACTAGAGCCCTCGAGCACCCTTCAGCTCTAGAAAGTAACTCACCCTTATGACCCAATTTTCAGGCACGCAGTAGATAGGTATATGGGTGACAACAACACTAGTAAGATCTGTTCACCATGGAATGGGCACTCACTCAAAATCAAAAGGGCAACATTTACTTAAGAACACAGTTGAGAAGGGAAAGGAGGGTGGAATGGAAATAGGAACACAGGGAGAAAGCAGGATAATTGTTGGTTGTTATATAGAGGGGATTGCAGTCACTGAGATGAAACAAAGTGTGTGATTTGTTGAATGTAAAACTGATGCTCTTGTCTGTAAACCTTCACTCAATTCACAATAAAAAGTTGTTGTTGATTTTTTTTAAATAAATAATTTAGAGAATAAATAAGATGGCGGATCAGGTAGACATGCAGTGAATAGCTCCATCCATAGAAACACAGAATACTGGACCAAGCAGGCTCAGGGGATGGTCTCAGAACTCTGAACCACATATAAAGGAATATTTAGAAAGATGGAAGGCTTACAGCCAGTGGAATTTGTAGCAGAAGTAAGAAATCCAGTGCTTTCTAATCCAAGGTGTTCAGCTGCTCCCTGAGCAGCCATCTTGTGCGAGACTTAACGGGGGAAGATCAGAGCAGCATGGATGCCTGACAGAACCATGGAGATAAAGGTGTGGACCTTCTTTTTTTTTTTTTTTTTGTGTTCATTGATCTCTCGCTGTCTGTGCACCTCCATTTGGTGACTAAAGGGGGTGCCTGAGTGAGTGGAGCCCTCTCCTGGAGGGCTGTATTACGTATGTGCACAGATCTCCTCAAAATGTAAAGGGACAGTTTCCACTTAAAACCAAATGGCCACAGCCAGCCCTGAACTATTTATCACTA
>NW_006416858.1:4077-4743 GCF_000296735.1 Chrysochloris asiatica | reverse complement strand
CATTCCAATCACCAGTAATGAGCAATACATCATGATTGCATGTTTGATCGATTTCACATTGAAGAAGTTGGTAAAATTCTTCTATTTCATGCTCATTGGCTTTAGTGGTTGGTGCCTAGATTTGAATAATAGTGGTATTAACTGGGCTTCTCTGTAGGCACATGGATATTATCCTATCACTTACTGCATTGTACCTCATAACTGATCTGGATATGTTCTTTTTGACGATGAATGCAACACCATTCCTTTTCACTTTGTCATTCCCTGCATAGTAAAACCACATGGTTGTCAGATTCAAAATGACCAATACCATTCCCTTTCAGCTCACTAATGCCTAAGATATCAATGTTTATGTGTTCCATTTCATTTTTGACAACTTCCAATTTTCCAAGATTCATACTTTGTACATTCCATGTTCCTATTTTCAATGGATGTTCACAGCTGTAACTCTTCATTTTGAGTTGTGTCCCATCAGCAAATGAAGGTTCTGTGGGCTTTGAAAGAAAGATAAGAAGGAAATATCCAAAACAAAATGGCAGTCTGGAATTGTCACCAATTCTACTCAAAATACTCCACAATGAAGAAGAGGAAAAAAAACTTCCTAATACTTTTTAAGAAACAAGCATAACCCTCATACCAAAACCAGGGAAGAACATCACTAAGAAA
>NW_006416858.1:3443-3977 GCF_000296735.1 Chrysochloris asiatica | reverse complement strand
TGGTATTAACTGGGCTTCTCTGTAGGCACATGGATATTATCCTATCACTTACTGCATTGTACCTCATGACTGATCTGGATATGTTCTTTTTGACGATGAATGCAACACCATTCCTTTTCACTTTGTCATTCCCTGCATTGTAAAACCACATGGTTGTCAGATTCAAAATGACCAATACCATTCCCTTTCAGCTCACTAATGCCTAAGATATCGATGTTTATGTGTTCCATTTCATTTTTGACAACTTCGAATTTTCCAAGATTCATACTTTGTACATTCCATGTTCCTATTTTCAATGGATGTTCACAGTTGTTACTCTTCATTTTGAGTTGTGTCCCATTAGCAAATGAAGGTTCTGTGGGCTTTGAAAGAAAGATAAGAAGGAAATATCCAAAACAAAATGGCAGTCTGGAGTTGTCACCAATTCTACTCAAAATATTCCACAATGAAGAAGAGGAAAAAAAACTTCCTAATACTTTTTAAGAAACAAGCATAACCCTCATACCAAAACCAGGGAAGAACATCACTAAGAAA
>NW_006416858.1:0-1439 GCF_000296735.1 Chrysochloris asiatica | reverse complement strand
GAAGAATGGATAAACCAACTGTGGAACATACACACAATGGAATATTATGCTACCTTGAAGAACAACAAGGAAGCTTTAAGTCACCACATAACATGAATGAACCTTGAGGACATTATGCTGAGTGAAATTAGTCGGTCACAGAAGGAGAAATACTGCATAGGACAATTATTGTATAAGATCAGGATAAAGAACCCACCCTAAAAGGGGAGGAAATATATATATATTTGCTCATCACCAGGATGTATGGGATGAGGTGAGGGGAGGGTGGGAGGTAAGATAGAGTACAGGGTAGGGAATAGACACAGTATAGCTTGGTTGCTGGTAGGGCGAGGGATTGGGGATACATAAGAAAGGGGAGGGGAATGGAAGAACAAGGCGGATGGGAAAACAGTTAGGCAAGTATGCTTGGGATAAGTGGGACAGAGGTAAATGATGATGTATGTGCAACCTTGGAACAACAGGTCTTCTGATACAGGGATTGAGGCATGATTTGAATGGGTAAAAGAGAGGAATGATGTTAAGGTACTTGGCTGTCTTTTGAATCTTGGTTTCCCTTGCCTACCATTGTAAAGTAGACACTTGAGAGGAAGAGAAAGGAATAGACAGAAACATCACAATAGAAAGCTTGTAAGCCCATTTTCAGCCTATAACTGATTGGAATACCTTAAAGGGGACTAGAAGTTGCCCAGTAGAAAGAGGCTTCCTGTGGAGACTGCATTGCATAAGACCTTAGATGGAATCCTGAACCCCATCCAGAATCGTCTGAGGTGGGAAATTTTCACTTGAAAGGACAACTAGACCAGACTGGAGCAGCTAGAAGAACAGGAGAAAGAAAGACCAGCAGGAAAAATCAAAAACAATAATGGCAGTCTGATTGACTAGTACAACAAGCAAGCTGTTTGCCTGGGATCCATCAAGGCAAGTGGTCGGGTCCTCTCAGAGCAAACCCCCTTCCGAGACCAAAACTCAAGGGGAATACACTAGCAGACATGTGGTCTGGCTGGTGACCACGTTCATCACAGATAAGGGGAAAAGGGGAAGTACAGCAATGAAGTTGGGAGCTAAGTCCGACCATATTCAATAGACTTCTGTGAACCCAGGTGGAGACCTGGATGGCCAGCAGTATGGCAAGACCGGGGGACTCCAGGGTCTAGAGATGGTGACATGGCCACAGAGGACTAGAGTGGAGAGTGAAGTGTCCAGCTGATATGAAGTGAGGGGAGATGCACAAGAGCATCCATACTTGCAGATAGTACCTACTTGACCTGGCTTCAATGGCTAAATGATCAGAACTTGACTAGAAGAAGAAAGAAGAGGGAAAAAAAGAGTAACCCACTACAATTTGATGAATTTTACCTATACTTACAGATGTAGTAGCTCAAAAAAGGGAACAAATCTTTACAGCGAGGATCAGGTTGACAGGAATGGGCAACTTAGAC
>NW_006416857.1:1399-2822 GCF_000296735.1 Chrysochloris asiatica | reverse complement strand
TGCCCTTGTTAGTCCTGAGTCATATGAGAAAGTTTTACTGCCTCAGTTCTAGGGGGATGTTCGGTTTAATTATTGTACACGGACATCAAGAGCTCATGTTTTAAGTTAATATCAAACATAACTGAATAGTTAGATAGGGAGCAGTTCTGACATTCATCCCAGGTGGCTATAGCCTGTTCCTCAAAAAGATTTGTTTCCAGGACCCCACGCACTGCTAATACCTTCAAGGCAGTGACATTTACATTGGAGCCATTAAGAGAGGCATTACGTACATTAACATTGTCCCACAGCTACAATTACCGGAGTTAGAAGCATAAAGAACAAGTACAGAATGAACAATATTAAGACTAAGGAGAATTGCACAGAGGTAGCCATCCAGTGAGTTTGTAAAAACCTATGAACCCAGGACATCAGGAGGACACTTCCTTGGCCCTCGGGGTCCGTGTGAACCCGGGACGTCAGGAGGTCATTTCCTTGGCCCTCAGGGTCCATGGTACCCGACAATCAAGAACAACATACATGAAGAGAGCAAAAAGTCATTGGGAAGACAAGAAAGAAGGAAAAGGTCAAAATGGATGTCAGAGGAGTCACTGAAACTTGCTCTCCATCATAGAGATGCTAAAGCAAAAGGAAGAAATGAGGAGATCCAAGAGCTGAACAGAAAATTTCAAAGATCAGCTTGAGAAGATAAAGCCAAATATTATAACAAAATGTGCAAAGATGTAGAATCAGAAAACCAAAAACGAAGAACAGGCTCAGCATTTCTCAAGCTGGGGGAACTAAAGAAAAAACTCAAACCTCGACTTTTGTTATTGAAGGATTCTCTGGGCAAATTATTGAATGATGCAGAAAGCATCAAGAGAAGATGGGAGGAATACACAGAGTCACTGTACCAAAAGGAAATGGTTCATGTTCATCTGTTTCAAGCAATAGCATATGATCAAGAGCCAATCATACTGAAAGAAGAAATCCAAGGTGCATTGAAGGAATTGGCAAAGAACAAGGCACAAGGAATTGATGAAATAAAAATTGAAATCTTTCAAGAAAGTGAGGCAGCACAGGAGGCACTCACTCATCTCTGCCAAGAAATTTGGGAGACAACTATCTGACTGACAGATTGGAAGAGATCTGTATTTATGCCCATTTCAAAGAGAGGTGACCGAATGGAATGCGGAAATCATGGACAATATATTTGATATCCCATGCGAGTAAAGTTTTTCTAAAGGTAATACAGAAACTGCTACAATCATACATTGACATAGAACTTCCAGAGGTTCAAGCTGGATTCAGAAGAGGCCGTGGAATGAGGGATAGCATTGCTGATGGCTGATGGATCTTGGCTGAAAGCAGAGAATATCAGAAAGATATTTGTTGTTGTTGTTGTTGTTGTCAGGTGCCATCGAGTCGGAACCGACTCATAGCG
>NW_006416857.1:0-544 GCF_000296735.1 Chrysochloris asiatica | reverse complement strand
GCCCCTGACCCAAGCCATGGTATTTTCAATAACCTCATATGCATGCCAAAGCTGGACAGTGAATAAGAATTGATGGTCTTCTTTGGTATTCCTTATTCACTGTCCAGCTTTTGCATGCATATATATGAGGTTACTGAAAATACTATGGCTTGGGTCAGGGGCATCTTAGTCCTGAAGCTGAAATCTTTGCTCTTCAACACTTTAAAAAGGTTTTGTGCCGCTGATTTGCCTAATGCAATACGTCGTTTGATTTCTTGACCGTTGCTTCTGTGAGTGTTGATAGTTGATTCAAGAAGAATGTGTTGGAGAAGAGTAATGAAGGTGCTATGGGCTGCCAAAAGAACCAATAGATCTGTTTTGGAAGAAGTGCAGCCAGAGTGCTCCTTGGAGGCCAAGATGTCCAAACTTCGTTTCTCATACTTTGGAAATATTGTCAGGAGGGACAAGTCGCTGGAGAAGGATATCATGTTTTTTAAGGTGGAGGGTCAGAGAAAAAGAGGAAGATCCCCAATGAGATGGATTGGCCAAGTAGCACTATCGATAG
>NW_006416856.1:2997-4033 GCF_000296735.1 Chrysochloris asiatica | reverse complement strand
GTAAGATGGAAGGTGGAGAAAAAGAGGAAGACCCCCAACGAGATGGATCAGCCAGGTGGCATCACTGATGGTGTCAAGTGTGGCAGTGGTGGTGGGGTTGGCCCAGGATCGGACATTGTTTTGTTCTGCTGTGCAAGGGGTCACTATGAGTCGGTTCCGACTCGATGGCACCTGACAACAACAACAGCAATTTTTGATTTATCTGATTCATTCTCCTCCAAATACATTCCAACTTTCCTTTTGATTTCTTCTTTCACCTATGGGGTATTTAAAAGTGGGCCTAGTTTTTAACTACTTGTTGATTTTCAAAAGGTATCTTTTGGTTATTTTGAATTTACTTCTCTTATAATTATAGAAAATATTTTGTACAATTTGAAATTTAAAAAATATATTGACACTGCTGTGTTGCCCAGAATTTGTTCAATTTTGATGAAGGTCTGTCTGCCTTGAAAGGAACTGTTTCACTTTTGTTGGGTAGAAATTTCTACAAATGTCTATTCAGTCAAGGCTAACAGTACTGTTCCAATATTTTATATCCTTATGGTATTCTCCCATCCAAGTGCTAACAGACCCTATCCTGCTTAGCTTTCAACAACAGGTGAGACCTGGCACATTCAGGGTGGTGTGACTGTAGACTTACCTTTAAGGCATTCTGTATACTTTTTCTGTAAAATATTGAGAGCAAGGTGTTGAAATCTCTGATTCAAATTGTGGACCTACAATTTGAATTGTAGTTTTGTAATTTTGTTAATTTTTTCTTTGTGCATGTTAGTATCAGATGCATATATATTTATTTCCTCCTCTAAAATTGACCAGTTTATCATATGCTTTTAGTTCTTTATCAACGGTAACATTTTTGGGGCTGAAATCTGATTTTTTCTGATATTAGTAGAGCTACTTGAGGTTTCTTTTGATTAGTGTTAATTTGGTATATCATTTTCTTTCTTTTACTTTTAACCTATTTGCATCTTTATATTTAAGATAAATTTCTTGAAGGCAGCCTTTTAATTAGCGGAACTTTTTTTTTTTTTTTTTT
>NW_006416856.1:0-2157 GCF_000296735.1 Chrysochloris asiatica | reverse complement strand
TGAGGCTTTCTGTTCCCATTAAGATTTACACCACTGGAAACCCTGTACAGGGTCACTATGAGTTGGAACTGACTCAGTGGCACAGAACCACTACCACCTCCACCACCACTGAGTTTAGCACAAGGCCAGGATAGGGGGAAATGGAAATACACTATTATTCTCATACATGAAATGGAAGATTACTTGAATGTTGGCTTGAATAAGTTAATGATGTATACTATAACCTGTGAAGCAACTATGAGAAAGAGAGCTAATGAACCAATGAAAGAGAAAATGTATTATAAAACATACTCCTTTGACCCTTCCAACCCCAAAATAAGTGGGTTAGTAGAATCATTTTAAAAAATACATGTTGTTATTGTATGCTGTTGAGTTGATTCTGACTTACCGAGATCTTATAGGGCAAAATAGACTGCCCCATAGGGTCTCTTAAACAAAATGAAGTCTTTATGACAAGTCTTTTCTTCTGTGGAATGAACAGTGGGTTCAGGCAGCTGATCTTACAGTTAACAGCCAACTGCTTAGAATAATAAAACTATGTTATATATTAAAGTCCTGGTGTGGCACTATGGGTTAATGTGCTGGACTGCAAAGTCGGTTTGTACCACAAGGTGGGCAGTTCAAACTTACCAGCAGCTCCTTGGAAATCCTGTGCAGGGTTGCTATGTGTTAGAACTGACTCACCAGCACTTAGCAACAACAATAATGTTATATATTATCATTTACAGAAAAAAACTTCATATGCTCTTTTTATAATTCCTAGTTCAAAAATAAAGTCAGGCCATTGTGGCTTAGAATTAGGGTGCAAAATTTGAAATGATTTTTAAAATTCTACAAATTTTACTAGAGTTCAGATAAGATAGTAGTAGACTAGGCAGATGCACTACACAGACCCTCTACAACAAAGATAATGAGAGACCAAATAAGAGAGACACATGAAAATTCTGGCACCCTGAACTTCAGAGGAAAGTTAGGGAGGTAGATGGGATGCTTGCTGGGAGGAGAGTCCGAGCAGGGATGGTGAGAGAAGGAGACCAACTGGTGAATGGCTTGCCAGGTGAAACTCCATCATCTTGAGAGCAGCCTTGGCAGTGGAGGGAAGCCTGGCAGAGCAGAGTCACCTGGTAACAGGAAAGGTGCAGTTTCTTTTTCTCCACTCTCCCTTGGTGACCAGAAGTGTGGCCAGCTCCCATCCTCATCCACCCCCAGCACAGACCCTGCTCTCCAGGAGTTTGGAGCCATGTGGTTGGGAGCCATGCCAGTGTGAGGTGGTGGCCAGCTGGGTTGCTTCGTTGTTCCTGGCTTTGGTGCCTGGATTCAGGTGGGCTTAGCTCCAGAACTACGAAATCCACAGAGCCACCAGACCAACATTTAGCCAGTCACACTGCCCATAGCTTCCCTGTGGTCCTAATTGACACTGAAACCAGATCCATCTAGGGCCCCCATGAACTATTTCTGGATTAAGTACCCTGAACATAGATAACGCTGAGGTCAATAGGGCCAAGAACTCTGCTTTCACATCCCTTTCACAACCACCTTCTGAGCTCCTTGAATTGCAGGATCTCCCTCCCTCCCCAAAATCTCTCCCTTCTGGTCCAATAACTGCACTATTTGTCTTTCAAATACAACAACCCCACAAAGCCCTGGAGACAACAGACAATTTTAGCTCGCATGAAGAAAGAAGAGAGGATGGCTCAACTGATTAAGATGTAGAGTCAGAAAATGATTCTGAGTAAGAAAACGTAATAGAACTAACTGTAAAAAAGATTAAAAAGAATGATAATTAGGTACCTCCAAAGCATGATAGAAAGATTGAGGAAAGCAAGGAGAACACAATAAAAACTTCAGAATAATTCAGGAAAACACTACAAGAACAAACAGAAAAAATAACCGCAAATTTGGAAACAATACAAAACCTGCAATTAGAACTCCAGAAGATACATACTAAGTTCTCAGAAATGGACACTATATTAAGAGGGCAAAGGAATAGATGTGAAGCAATGGAAGCCTGGCTTAGTGAGCTTAAAGATCAACCTTTCAATACTAATATGATAAGAGAACAATCTGGAAAAAAAAAAGAAAATATCCGAAGAAAGCCTAAGAGTTATGTGGCACACAATGAAGAGGAATAACCTTTGGGTGATCCGAATTTCAGAA
>NW_006416855.1:3398-4036 GCF_000296735.1 Chrysochloris asiatica | reverse complement strand
TCTGGAAGTTCTCTATCAATGTATGACTGTAGCAGTTCCTGTATTACCTTTAGCAAAACTTTACTCGCTTGAGATATCAAAGAGATTTTCTGATGATTTCCGCATTCTGTTAGGTCACCTCTCTTTGGAATGGGCAAAAATATAGATTTCTTCCAATCAGTTTGTCAGAGAGTTGTCTTCCATTTTCTTGGCAGAGATGAGTGAGTGCCTCTTGTGCCACCTCACTTTCTTGGAAGATTTCAATTTTGATTCCATCAATTCCTGGTGCCTTGTTCTTTGCCAATTCCTTCAATGCAACTTGGACTTCCTCCCTGAATATCATTGGCTCTTGATCATATGCTACTTCTTGAAAGATTGAACATTACCATTTCCTGTTGGTACAGTCACTATGTGTATTCCTTCCATCTTCTCTTGATGCTTTCTGCATCATTCAATAATTTGCCCAGAGAATCTTTCAATAACGAAAGTCGAGCCTCTAATTTTTTCTTCAGTTCTCCCAGCTTGAGAAGTGCTGAGTGTGTTCTTCCTTTTTGGTTTTCTGAGTCCAGGTCTTTGCACATTTTATTATAATATTTGGCTTTATCTTCTCGAGCTGATCTTTGAAATTTTCTGTTCAGCTCTTGGACCTCCTCATTTCT
>NW_006416855.1:0-2123 GCF_000296735.1 Chrysochloris asiatica | reverse complement strand
TTTTTACTATGCGTGACAAATTATGGATAACATTGCCAAAAATGGATATTACAGAATACTAAATGTTCACATGAAAACCCCATGCGTTGTTGTTGTTGTTACGTGCCATCAAGTTTGTACCAACAGATAGTAATCCTATGCACAACAGTACAAAACACTGCCTGGTCCTTACCAAACTCCCTATTGTTGCTATGCTTGAGTCCGTTGATGCTGCCACTATCACCAATACTATATTTTCCAAATAGTTATTCTTTCTTTTTTTTACTAAGATTTGCATTCCAATAATCAGTATTTATTAGTACATAGTGATTATATTTTTGAACAATCTTAGACCAAAGTATTTATTTGTTTTTGAAGTTGTTAAATGCTGCTGATTCCATTCTAAGTCATATTGACTCCGTATAGGTTTTCTCAGGATCATCTGATGGATTTGAACCACTAAGTTTTTGGATTGCAATTCAATGCTTATTTGAAAGCACCACACCACTCCAAATTGTTGTTGTTTTTTGTTAAATGCCTTAAGTAGGTTCCAACTCATAAAGACCCTGTATAGGGTTTCTAAGGAGCAACAGATACGTTTGAACCACCAACCTTGCAGTTCAAACTGAACTTGTAAAAGTCTAAGTAGTTGGTTGTTGTTGTTAGGTGCAATTGAGTGGGTACCGACACATAGCGACCCTATACACAACAGAATGAAACACTGCCCAGTCCTGGGCCAACTTCACAATTGTTGCCACACTTGAGTCCATTGATGCTGCCACTTTGACAATCCATCTTGATGGGGGTCTTACTCTGTCTCTGACCCTCCAGCCTGCCAAACATGAAATCTTTCTCCAGCAACTTGTCCGTCCTCACAATATGTCCAAAGTATGAGAGGCGAAGTTTGGCCATCTTGGTCTCCAAGGAGCACTCTGGCTACACCTCTTCCAACACAGATCTGTTGGTTTGGCAGCCCACAGCATTTTCAATATTCTCCCCCAACACCATAACTCAAAAGCATTAATTCTTCTATGGTCTTCCTTATACACTGTCCAGCTTTTGCATGTGTATGAAGTCTTTGAAAATGCCATGGCTTGGATTTGGCACACCTTAGTCCTCAAGCTGACATCTTTGTTCGTCAACACTTTAAAAAGGTCCTTTACAGCAGATTTGCCTAATGTAATATGTTGTCTTATTTCTTGACTGCTGCTTCCATGAATGTTGATAGTTGATCAAAGAATATTGAAGTCCTTGACAACTTCAATATTTTCTCCATTTATAAGACTGTTGTTTATTTAGTCAAGTGGTGAGGATTTTTGTTTTCTTTACATTGAGATGCAATCTATACTGAAGGCTGTGCTCTTTGATCTTCATCAGTAAATATTTTAAGACCTCTTTACTTTCAGCAAACAAACTTGTATCATCTGCATATCGCAGTTTGTTAGTGAGTCTTCCTCCAATCCTGATGTGATTTTTTCTTCACATAACCCAGCTTTTCAGATTATTTGCTCAGCATACAGGTTGAATAAGTATGGTGAAAGAATACAACCTTGTCGCACACCTTTCTTAATTTTAAACCATTCAGTTTCCATGCTCTATTTGAACAACTGCCTCTTGTTCCATGTATAAGATTCCTTATGAGCACAATTAAGTGTTCTGGAATACTCATATTTTGGAATGTTGTCTATAGCTTTTTATGAGCCACACAGTTGAAAGCCTTTGTGTAGTTAATAAAGTGCAGGTAAACATTTTCTGGTATTCTCTGCTTTCAGCCAAAATCCATTGGACATCAGCAATGATATACCTCATTTCATGTCCTTTTCTGAATATGGCTTGAATCTCTGGAAGTTCTCTATCAGTGTATACTTGCAGCCATTTCTGTGTTACCGTTAATAAAACTTTACTTGTATAGGATATCAAAGAGATTGTCTGATGATTTCTGCATTCCATTTGGTTACCTCTCTTTGCAATGGGAACAAATGCAGATCTCTTCCAATCAGTTGGCCAGATAGTTGTCTTCCAAATGTCTTTACACAGATGAGTGTCTCCTGGGCCGCCTCACTTTTATGAAAGATTTCAATTTTTATTCCATCAATTCCTGGTGCCTTGTTCTTTGCCAATTCCTTCAATGCACCTTGGACTTC
>NW_006416854.1:2824-3342 GCF_000296735.1 Chrysochloris asiatica | reverse complement strand
GTAGGTAGGTCTCTGTATATGAGCATAAAAGTCTTGTCTGCTTTGTTGGTGGCTCTCAGTATATGGACACTTTGGTCACATCTACCATGTAGCTACTACCCTGAATATGTTCATGTTGGATTACTGTGCCATGTAGCTAGCTCTCTGTATATGGACATTGGATTCATCTACCATGTAGCTAGATCTGTACATGGATATGATACACTGATCTGCGTAGTAGGTAGCTCTCTGAATATGAACATATTGGACTGATATGCGATGTATATGGACATGTTGGACTCATCTGCCATGTAGCTAGCATCCTATATATGGATAAGTCGGAATGCTCTACCATGTAGCTAGCTCTCAATGTATGGACATGTTGAAAACATTTTCCATGTACCTAGAACTCTATATAGGGAAATGTTGCACTACTCTGTCATGTAGCTAGCTCTCTGTACATAGACAAGTTGGACTCATCTGCCTTGTACCTAGAACTCATTATTTGGAAATGTTTCACTACCCTGCCATGTAGCTAG
>NW_006416854.1:0-642 GCF_000296735.1 Chrysochloris asiatica | reverse complement strand
TGCCATGTAACTAGCTCTCTGTATATAGACATGTTGGACTCTTCTCCCATGTAGCTAGCTCTCTGTAGATGGACATGTTGGACTGATCTGCAAAGTAGGTAGCTTTCTGGATATGAACATATTGGACTTGTCTGCCATATAGATAGCTCTCAGTATATGGACACGATGGACACATTTGCCATGTACCTAGAACTTTGTAAATGGAAATGTTGTACTACACTTACATGTAGCTAGCTCTCTGTATACAGACATGTTGGACTCATCTGCCCTCTAGATAGAACTCTGTATATGGAAATGTTGCAACACCCTGCAGTATAGCTAGCTCTCAGCATATAGACATTTTGGTCTCATCTCACATGTAGCTAGCTCTCTGTACATGGATATGTTGGATTAACCTGTAAAGTATGTTAGTTTTCTGTATATGAACATATTGGACTTGTCTTCCATGTTGATAGCTCTCAGTATATGGACAAGTTTGACTCATCCACCATGTATCAAGAACTCTTCATATGGAAATGTTGACTATCCTGCAAATAGCTTATTCTCTGTATATGCTTATTTCGGACATGTCTGCCATGGAGCTAGCTCTCTGTGCATGGATATTTTGGAGTTATCTGCCATGGAGGTAGCTCTCAATATATG
>NW_006416853.1:3469-4525 GCF_000296735.1 Chrysochloris asiatica | reverse complement strand
CCATGGACTTCCAGAAGAACAAACAAATCTGTCTTGGAAGAAATACATCCAGACTGCTCCTTTGAAGCACTTAGTACTTTGTTTCATGCACTTGAACATATTACCAGCAGAGACCAGTCCCTTGAAAAGGACATCATGTTTGATAAAATAGATGTGTTTGCAGGAATGGGTTCAAACGTGACAACTGTTAGGATGAAACAGGATCAGGCAGCGTTTCATTCTATTGTTCATAAGGTAACTATGAGTCAGAACCAACTCAATGGAACTAACAACAACAGAATATGCCAAAATTTCCATTTTGACATGGTATAAATATAAGTGCAAATGATTCTTTGTGAAATGCTTAGAAACATCAGCTTCAGTAGTGTATAGACCCAGATGGTATGCTAAAAACTGTAGCTTCACACTTTAGAATCTTGTTTAATAAAAGTTTCTATGACTTAATAGTAGTAATTATATTGACTTAATCTCATCGATAATATAAGGTAACTGAAAGGGGATAAGAGTGTGACAAACTAAAGAGTGAATTATTTGGAAAAAGCATTTTAAAAAATGTTTATTCTTACTTCATAGGATTGTGAGGAATTATCAAGATGGTCCATCTTCAGCAATAAAAGGCACTTGAGATTTCTAGACCAGACACAGGTTGTTGATTCACATCCAGGGATATGTAAGAAGGATGAATTGGAAGACGGGGGAAAGAAATCTGTTCTAAGACTAGGAACTTTAAATAAGAGTAATCATTAAGACCATGGGCACCATTTGGGCTAGATTGTGAAACTGGGGGGAGAGGAAATGGAAATAAAACTCTCTGTAAGCTGGCCATCTCATCACATCTGCTCGTGTCTATTAGGTAGGGCACTCAATTTTACAAAATTGAATAAAGGAAACCTCACTATCACTAAAAAGAGTCCAAATTGGATTTTTTAAACATCTGTTGGTTTTGACAACATTTCTAGCTGAGGTTGAACTGTTGTTGTCACTTATTACTCTGAGTATAACCCATTGCTGTAGAGTGGATTGTGACTCATAAAGAACACATAGGACCATGTAGAG
>NW_006416853.1:0-524 GCF_000296735.1 Chrysochloris asiatica | reverse complement strand
TAACTCAAATGCATCAATTCTTCTATGGTCTTCCTTATTCTCTGTCCAGCGTTTGTATGCATATGAGATTATTATAAATACCATGGCTTGAGTCACGCATACCTTGTCCTCAAGTTGACATCTTTGCTCTTCAATACTTAAAAAAGTTCTTGTGCAGCAGAATTGCCTAATGCAATATGTCATTTGATTTCTTGACTGCTGCTTCCATGAGTGCTTATGGTTGATCCAATACGAATGAAATCTTTGACAACTTCAATCTTCTCTCCATTGATAAGAATGATGATTATTGGTCCAGGCATGAGGATTTTTATTTTCTTTACAGTGAGATGCAATCCATACTGAAGGCTGTGATTTTTTATCTTCATCAGTAAGTATTTTAATTCCTCTTTACTTTCAGAAAGCAAGGTTGTATCATCTGCTTATCACAGATTGTTAATGAGTCTTTCTCCAATCATGATGCCACGTTTTTCTTCACAACCAGGCTTCTCAGATTATTTGCTCAGCAAACAGGTTGAATGAAAATA
>NW_006416852.1:2416-4074 GCF_000296735.1 Chrysochloris asiatica | reverse complement strand
CTGTCAAATTGCTTCTGATTAACAGTGACCTTGTTTGCTACCCTGTATGGGGTTTCCAAGGAGCAGATGGACTCCATACTGAAGCATATTGTTGTGAAGTGACGTTGAGTTGGTTGCGACCCATTTTGACCATGTCTAGGGTTTCTGAAGAGCAGCTGGTGAGCTTGAACCACTGACATTGCCATTCAAATTGCTTTGCTGACTGGCGCATTAATTCAAATAGCCACACCAGGACTCCATAATGAAGTGTAAATGGACTCTAAATATGGTAAAATTTTCAATTTTACAAACTGGAATGGAAACGGGAAACAAGGTAAATTTTGTCCAGCTTTCACAGGCATACGAGGTAATTGACAACACAATTGCTTGAATTTGGCAAACTTTATTCCTCAAAAAAACATCTTTTCTGTTGTCCTTGCAGTACATATGCCCAATGAAACAAATTTTGTTATTTCCTTACTGACTTTTCCATGAGTGTTAAGAATTCAAGTAAAATGAAATTTTTGACAACTGTAATTGTTCTTCTTACCATGATGTTGTTTATTGTTTCAGTTTGAAGATTTTTTTTCTTTACATTGTGTTGTACTACATATTGAAGACTTCAGTCTTAATCTTCATCAGTAAGTGCTTCAAGTCCTCTCTACTTTCAGCAAGCAAGGTCGTGTCCTCTACAGGTCAGTTTGTTCATGAGCTTTCCTCCAATCGTGATGCCATATTCTTCTTTACATAGTTCATCTTCTCTGGTCATTTGCTCAGCAAATAGATTAAGTATGAGGAAAGGATAAAATGTACATTTTATTAAAATGAAAAAGATATACATTTCTCCTGATTTAAACCCATGCAGTAACCTTTTGTTCAGTTTGAAAAGCTGTTTTTGATCTATGTATAAATTATGCTTAAGTACAATCAAGAGGTCTGGAATTCCCATTCTTCACAATGTTATCCATAGGTTGTAATGATCTATACTCTCAAATGACTATACAATCAATACAACTCATGAAAAATATTTTGCGTATTCCCTGCTTGTATAATATCAGTAATAATATCCCTATTCCATGTTTTCATCTGCATAGGGCTTGCATTTTGATCTGCTCCCTGTTTTATGAATTCCTGTAACATTTTTTTTTTTTGTATTATTATCTTCAGCAACATTTTACTTGCGTGTGACATAAATAATATATTTGACCATTTCTGCATTCTGCTGAATATCTTTTCTCTGGAATGGGAAAAAATATGAATCTTTTCTAGTTATTTGAAAAGGCAGATGTTTTCCAAGTTTGTGACACATATGAGTCAGTATTTTAGGAACTACATCAGTGTATTCAGACATTTCAATTCATATTTCATCATTTCCTGGGGTCTTGGTTTTCAATAATGGCTTTAGTGCAGATTGGACATCTTCCTTTAACAACATCAATGTTTTTTAAATTAGTTATATTGAATGTATAGTGTCAATAATTTCTTTCATCATGTTCTGTTTTTCCTTTTCCATTACTCTAATTGTGTGGATCATGACAAGCTATGGGCAACAATGAGAAGTATGAGTATTCCAGAACACTTTATTGTACTTCTAAGAAATCTGTACCTAGACCAAGAAGCAGTTGTTCGAACAGAACATGGGAACACTGAATGTTTTAAAATTGGGAAAGGTGTGAGAC
>NW_006416852.1:0-1121 GCF_000296735.1 Chrysochloris asiatica | reverse complement strand
GCTCCTTGGAGGCCAGGATGGCTAAGCTTCGTCTCTCCTACTTTGGACATATTGTCCGGAGGAAACAATTGTTGGAGAAGGATGTCATGCTAGGTAAGGTGGAGGGTCAGAAAAAAATAGGAAGACCCCCAATGAGATGGATCAGCCAGGTGGCATCATTGATGGACTCAAGTGTGTCAGCGGTAGTGAAGTTGGCCCAGGATCGGACATTGTTTCGTTCTGCTGTGCATGGGGTTGCTATGAATCGGTTCCGACTCGATGGCACCTGACAACAACAACAATTTGTTTTTCAGAATTTTTTTACCTTGTTTTCTTATACTGATGGATTTTTATGAAGGCTACCCATTTTAAGGATGGGTAATCATCGTTGTTTTTAGTTGACATTAATTGGGTCCCTGTACACGACAGAAAGAAACACTGCATTGGTGTGATCCATGCTCACAATGGTTGTTATGTTTGAATTCATTGTTACAGTCACTATGCAAATTAATCTCATAGGACGTCTCTGGCTTGGATCAAACCTTGTACTTTGCCACCACCACTCATCTGGTACTTTGTCACACTGTGATGGCACATGTGTTGCTATGATGCTGGAACCTATGCCAACAGTATTTTAAATATCAGCAAGATTACCCATGGTGGGCAGCTTTCCACAGACTAATATATACTAAAAAGGAGAGACAGATTACTTCTGAATGTTTAGTCCCTGAAACTTATGACTAAGAGTGGAGCACTGTCAGAAAGCACTTCATACTGAGTATTGAAATACTATGAGTAGTATTAGAATATTGTCAGATATACTGCTAGAATATGATACTCTTGGGTTAGAAGACACTCAACATAGGTCAGGAGAAGTGCTGCTTCCTTAAGGTGGAGTGAACTGTATTGACCCTAAGTAGTAAACCATCTGAGACCTTCATTTGCTGATAATGTACAGCTCAAAATGAGAAGAAAGAGCTGTAAACATCCATTAATTATCTGAATATGGGATGTACAAAGTAAGAAACTAGGAAAGTTAGAAGTTGTCAAAAATTAAATGAAACACATAAAGATCAATATCCTAGGCATTGTTGTTGCTGTTAGGTGCCATTGAGTTGGCACTGACTTCTAGCAACCCTATG
>NW_006416851.1:2888-4117 GCF_000296735.1 Chrysochloris asiatica | reverse complement strand
AAAGATTATCAGGGAAACCCCCCCCCCCAAAAAAAAAAAAATGGCAGTATGACTGGCTACTATAAAAATAAGCACATTGTTCACCAGGAAGTCATAAAGGCAAAAAAGTGTAATCTGCTTTCAAGCAATCACGTTCCCTCAAGACAAATCCCTCTCTAAGACTGAAACTCAAAGGGAACACATGAGCAGGCATGTACACTTGTTGGCGACCACACTGGTCTACTGGTGAATGGAAGACAGGGAAAGTCAGCAATGTAGAAATGTGCTGAGTTCGACCATGGTCCATGGACTTCCGTTGACCTGGAGATGAGAGAGAGAAGAGAAAGGGCTGGTTGGTCCGAAGTGTGGTGAGACCTGGGGACACCTGAGCCCACAGACAAGGACATAGCCATGGAAGGTTAGAGCTGAGACTGAAGCATCCAGCTGACATGAAGTGAGGAGAGATGAACAAGAATACCCAAACTTGCAGATAGTACCCATTTGGCCCAGCTTCAATGGCTGGATATACAGAACTCAATTAGAGGAAGAAAGAAGAGGAAAAAAAGTGTAATCTGCGACAGTTTGATGACCATGACCTATATTTATGGATGTAGTAGGTTAAAAGTGGAAATGAATCTTTACAGTAGGGATCATTCCTACCCTCTCTGTACACAGGTTTGACAGTGATGAGAAACAGACATTGTTGTGAAATGCCATTGAGTCAATTCCGACCCATAGCTACCCTGTATACGGTTTCGCGGGAGAAAGATGATGCAGTCTACTCCCGTAAAGACCTGCAGCCTTGGAAACCCTGTACAGGGTTGTTATGAGTCAGAACCGACTCCACAGCACATAACAACAACAACATAGGGTTTCTGAAGAGCAGCTGGAGAGCTTGAACTGCTGACCTTGCAGTTCAAACAGCTTTGCAGTCTGGTGCATTAACCCACAGCACCACAACTTAGACATTGGCTACCCAAAATGGGGGGAGATGGGGCCAGCGAAGGCACAAATTGAGTGGCTTACAAGTTTTCAAGAGGTAGCTTAGTTTCAGAGGGTGCAGGGGTAGGTAGCATCTCCACTAAGTGGTTTCCAACCTGTCAAGATGGGACTGGTGAAAGGAGATGGGGATAAGACTCTTGTGGTTCAATATTGAATAATTGCTATCAGGACTGATTGTCAATGTTCAAATGTAAAGGTAGATGTTTTGTAACAAAAGGAGGGGGAGTGGTTGATCTAGCAATCCAGGA
>NW_006416851.1:0-843 GCF_000296735.1 Chrysochloris asiatica | reverse complement strand
ATAACCACTATACTACCAGAGTTCCTAGTAGTCACCAAAAATTTTGAAATACTTTAGGAATACATCTAACCAGAGAAACTAAAGAAAACTACAAAACAATACTACATGAAACCAAAAAAGACTTTCAAAAATGGGAGAATATACCATGAATATGGATAGGAAGAATTAACATTGTGAGAATGTCACCACTACCCAAAGTAATCTACAGGTATATTGCAATCCTAATCAAGATTCCAATGTCACTCTTTAACGAGATGGAAAAACTGAGCATAATTTTTTTATGGAAAATAAAGAAACCTTGAATAAAAAATGCATTGTATAAGAAGAAGAACAAAGCTGGAGGCATTTCATTCTCTGATCTCAAAATCTGCTACACAGCTACAGTGATCAAAGCAGCCTGGTACCGGTACAGTGAAAGATGCATAGACCAATGGAACAGAATTGAGAATCTAGAAGTATATCCAGCCACATATAGTCAGCTGATCTTTAACAAAGTGCCAAAACACAATAAATAGGGAAGAGATAATCTGTTCAACAGATGGCTCTGGCAAAATTGGAAATTAATTTGCATAAAAAGAAACACATCTCACACTATATACAAAAACAAACAATGTGAATTAAAGACCTAAATGAAAAACTTAGAACTATAAAAATCAACAGTGAAAAAATAGAGAAAAACTTAGGGACTCTAATACATGGCATAAATACTCTATCAAACATGACTAAAACACACAAACAGTAGAAGACAAACTAGATGACTGGGACCTCCTAAAAATCACACAATTAAGTGCATACAAAGATTTTGCCTGAAGAGTAAAAAAAGGTCCCACACGCTGGGAAAAA
>NW_006416850.1:2308-4014 GCF_000296735.1 Chrysochloris asiatica | reverse complement strand
CATTCCAACCATGTCTCAATCCTTGTATCCCAGAGCCCTGTTGTTCTGAGGTTGTGCATACATCATTATTTACCTCTGTCCCACTTAGCCCATGCAAACCTGCCTAACAGTTTTCCCATCTGCTTTGTTCTTCCATTCACCTCCTCCTTCTTGTATATTGCCCCGCTCCCTAGCACCTAAACTATCCTGTGTCTATTCCCTACCCTGTGCTTCACCTTCTCCTCCATCCACTCACCCCACCCTCACATCCCAGTAGCCAGCAAAGAATCCCTCTACCCCCTTTAGTATGGGTTCTTTATCTTTTACAGTAGTGGTCCTTTGCAGTATTTCTCCTTTTGTGACTGACTAATTTCACTCAGCATAATGTCCTCAAGGTTCATCCATGTTATGTGATAGCCTTCAGCTTCCTTGTCATTCTTCAAGTAGCATAATATTCCATTGTGTGTATGTACCACAGTTTGTTTATCCATTCTTCAGTTGATGGCCTCTTAGGCTGACTCAATCTTTTTGCTATTGTAAATAGTGGTGCTATGAACATTGGTGTGCATATATCTACTCATGTTATGGCTCATATTTCTTGTGGGTAAATACCATGTAGAGGAATTGCTGGATCATAAGGTATTTCTATTCACAACCTTCTGAGGAAGCTCCATATTGCTTCCCAGAGAGGTTGGACCATTTTACAATCCCACCAGCAATGCATGAGCATCCCAGTCTCTCCACATCCCCGCCAGCATTTATTGTCCTCTACTTTTTTGATCTTTGCTGTTATTGCTGGTGTGAGATTATGTCTCACTGTTGTTTTGATTTACATCTCTCTAATCGCTAGTGATCATAAACATTTCTTCATATGTTTGTTGGCTGCCCAGATCTCTTCCTTAGTGAAGTGTCTGTTCATGTCCTGTGCCCATTTTTAAATTGGGTTTTTAGTCTTTTTCTTATAGAAGTGTTATAGTTTCCTATATATTTTAGAAATGAGTCCCTTGTCTGATGTGTCATTGCAAAAGATTTATTCCCTTTCTGTGAGTTCCCTTTTTCCTCTTTTGGTGAAGTCTTTTGATGCACCTAAGTTTTTAATTTTTAGTATGTCCCAATCATCTATGTTGTCTGCTTTTCAAAATGTTTGGTAGTCTGTGTATTTCCTGAATTAGAGCCCTCACAATTGTCCCTATTTTTTCATTGATGGCCTTTATAATTTTGGGATTCACATTTAGCTCTTTATACCATGCTGAGTTGTTTTTAGTATATGGCGTGAGGTAAAGGTCTTGTTTCAATCTTTTGCATATTACTTTCCAGTTCTGACAGCACCATCTGTTGAAGAAACTACCCCCTCCCCATGTGATATATTTAATTACTTTGTAAAAAGCAGTTGGCTGTATGTGCATGGGTTAATTTCTGGATTCTCAATTCTGTTCCATTAATCAATATATCTTTCATTGTACCAGTATCAAGCTGTTTTGACCACCATAGCCGTGTAATAAATTTTGAAGTCATGGAGAGGCCTCCAACCTTATTCTTCTTTTTAATTAAGTAGTGCTTTGCTTATCCTGGGTCACTTTCCTTTCCATATAAAGTTTGGAATTGTTTTTTCTATCTCTTTGAAGAATGTAATTGGAATCTGGATTGGGATTGCATTATATGTGTCAATTGTTTTGGGCCGTATTGACATTTTCACAATGTTAAGTCTTCCTATCCAGGAGCATGGT
>NW_006416850.1:0-1483 GCF_000296735.1 Chrysochloris asiatica | reverse complement strand
GACCCAACGATGACAATATAATTACTATTTCATGGAAGTAAAATTTTGCTAAAGATAACTCAAAAATGGCAACAACAGCACATTGACAGGGAACTGTCAGAGGTTCATGCCAGATTCAGAGGAGGATATGGGATGAGGGATATCATTTCTGACATCAGATGGATCTTGGCTGAAACCAGAAAATACCAGAAAGATGTTTACCTGTGCTTTATTGACTATGCATGTGTGACTCATGATCAGCTTTCCATCATTTTGGAGAATGAGTATTCTGGAACACTTAATTGTGCTCATGAGGAACCTGTACTTAGACCAAGAGGCAATTGTTCAAACAGAACAAGGGAACACAGAATGGCTTAAAATTAGGAAAAGTGTGTGGTAGGGTTGTATTCCTTCACCGTACATATTTAATCTATATGCTGAACTAATAATTTGAGAAACTGGATGATATGAAGTAGAATATGGCATCAGGATTGAAGGAAGACTCATTAACAACCTGCGATGTGCTAGTGATACAACCTTGATTGCTGAAAATGTAAACAACTTGAAATACTTACTGATGAAGATCAAAGACCATACCCTTCAATATGGGTTGCACCTCAATGTGAAAAAACAACAACAAATAAGTGTTCACACCACTGGACCAATAAACAAAATCCATATAAATGGAGAAAAGATTGAAGCTATCAAAGTCTTCATTTTGCTCAGATCAACTGTCAACACTCATGAAAGCAGCCATCAAGAAATCAAATGACATATTGCATTAGGCAAATCTTCAGCACAAGACATCTTTTTAAATTGTTGAAGAGCAAAGATGTCATTTGAGGACCCAGGCCATAGTATTTTCAATAACCTTATATGATTAAAGAAGACGGTAGATTAATTGATTCATTTAAGTTATGGTGTTCGAGGAAAATATTAAAAGTACCATGGAATACCAAAAGAACAAATAGGTCTGTGTTGGAAGTAGAGCCAGAATGTTCCTTAGAAGCCAGGATGTCCAGATCCCATCTCTCATATTTTGGATATATTATCAGGAAGGACCAATCTCTGTAGAAGGACATCATCCTTGGTAATATGGAGGATCAGCAAAATGAAGGACGACTCAAGACGCCCAAAGATATTTATTGTCTGATAATTTTCTGCATTCTGTTGGATCACCTCTCTTTGGAATGTGCACAAATATGGATCTCTTCCAATCAGTAGGCCAAATTTTTGTCTTCCAAATTTCTTGGCATAGATGAGTGAGTGCCTCCAGTGCCGCTTCACTTTCTTGAAAGATTTCAATTTGTATTCCATCAATTCCTGGTGCCTTGTTCATTGCCAGTTCCTTCAATGCACCCTGGACTTCTTCCTTCAGTATCATTGGCTGTTGATCATAAGCTACCTCTTGAAATGGTTGAACGTCAACCATTTCCTTTTGGTACAGTGACTCTGTGTATTCCTTCCATCTTCTTTTGATGCTTTCTGCATCATTCAATAATTT
>NW_006416849.1:3110-4109 GCF_000296735.1 Chrysochloris asiatica | reverse complement strand
TAAGTCTCTTTTGGTTTCCTGTAGTAGTGTTTTATAGTTTTCTCTGTATAGGTCTTTTGTTTTTCTGGTTAGATTTATTCCAAAATATTTCATGCTTTAGGTGGTTATTATAAATGGTATTGCTTTCCTAATTTCCTTTTCAGCACTGTAATTATTAGTATAAAGGAATCTGACTGATTTTTGTGTGCTGATCTTGTACGCTGCCACTTTGCTGAATCTTCCGATGAGTTTTGTTTTTTTGCTGAGTCTCTGGGTTTTCTATGTATAGGATCATATCATCTGCAAATAGAGAGAGTTTTACTTCCTCTTTGCCAATTTGGATGCCTTTAATTTTGTTATCTTGCATTATAGCTCTGGCTAAGACTTGCAACACAGTATTGAATAGGAGTGATGACAAAGGGCATCCTTGCCTGGTTCCTGTTTGCAAAGGGAAGGCTTTCCGCTTCTCTCTTTTCAGAGTGATGTTGGCTGTTGGTTTTGTATATATGTTCTTAATTATATTGAAAAATTTCCCTTCAATTCCTACTTTGTTGAGCGTTTTTATCAGGAACAGATACTGGATTTTGTCAAATGCCTTTTCTGCATCAATCGATATCATCATGTAGTTATTTTCCTTTTTCTTATTTATATGTTGGATTACTTTAATTGTTTTTCTAATGTTGAACCATCCTTGCATCCCTGATATGAATTCCACTTGGTTGTGATGTATTATTTTTTGATGTGCTGTTAGGTTCTTTTGGCTAGGATTTTGTTGAGAATTTTTGCATCTATGTTCATGAGGGATATTGATCTATAATCGTGTTTCTTAATGATGTCCTTTCTTAATTTTAAACCATTCAGTGTTCCCATCTTCTGTTCACACAACTGCCTCTTTTTCCATGTACAGATTCCTTATGAACAAAATTAAGTGTTTAAGAATACTCATGCTTCGTAATATTGTCCATAGCTTGTCATGATCCACAAAATAGAAAGCCTTTGCATAGTCAATAAAGCGCAGGG
>NW_006416849.1:0-1860 GCF_000296735.1 Chrysochloris asiatica | reverse complement strand
AAATTTGTTGGAGTACAACTCTTCATAGTATTATTTTGTTATTATCCTTTTTATTTCCATTGGTTCTGTTGTGATATGACCCACGTAGTTTCTAATGCATGCTATTGGTCTTCTCCCTCTTTTCTTGGTTATGTCATTCTTATTAATCCTTTCGAAGAACCAGCTTCTTGTCCTGTTTTTCCTATAGTTTTTCTGTTTTCGATCTCGTTTATTTCTGCTGTAATCTTTATTATTTCTTTTCTTTTCGTGACTATTGGTTTGCTTTTCTGGTCTGTTCCTAATTGTTGGAGATTTTGTGCTAATGTGTGTTGATTTTGGTTCTTTCTTCTTTTTGGATGTGTGTATTTATTGCAATAAATAATCCTTTCAACACTGCTTTTGCCGTGTCCCATAAATTTTGATATGTTGTTTACATTCTCATTTGTTTCTAGGAACTTTGTGAATTCATTTTTTATTTGTTCTATCCTGTTTAGTATTTCTTTCTTTTGGTGACTGTAGGTTTACTTTTCTGGTCTGTTCCTAATTATTCGAGATGTTGTGCTAATGTGTTGATTTGGGTTCTTTCTTCTTTTTGAATGTGTGCTTTTATTGCAATATATGGTCCTCTCAGCACCGCTTTTTCCCTGTCCCAGAGATTTTTGTATGTTGTATTTTCATTCTCATTTGTTTCTAGGAACTTTGTGAATTCATTTTTTATTTGTTCTATACTCAGTGACAGTTAAGCAGGGTGTTATTCAGTTTCCATGTATTTGACTTTATTTCCTTGGTCTTCCTATTGTTGATTTTTAATTTTATAGCATCTGAGAAGATACTTTGTAGTATTTTGACATTTGTAAATTTATGGAGCCTTGTTTTATGGCCTAACATATGGTCAATTATGGAGAATGTTCTATGTGCACTGGGAAAGAATGCATATTGTACTATTGTTGTGTTGAATGCTCTGTATACATCTGTGAGGTCAAGTTGGTTTATAGTGCTGTTTAGTTCACTGTATCTTCGTTGAGTTGAGTTTTTTTCTAGTTGTTCTTTCTTTTTTTTTTTGAAGTGGTGTATTAAAGTCTCCCACTATTATTGCACGCTTGTCTATTTATTTCTTCAAATCTTATTTGCTTTATATATTTTGGGGTTCTTTCATTGGAAGCATAGATATTTATTATGGTTATGTCATCTTGTTCAATTGACCCTTTAATAGTGATATAATATCCTTCTTTATTTCTTATGCTGGTTTTTGCCTGGAACTTTATTTTATCAGAGATTAGTATTGCCACTCCTGCTTGTTTTTTATTATAATTTGCTTCATATATTTTTTTTCCATCCTTAACTTTTAGTCTGTGTTTGTCTTTGTGTGTAATATGTGTCTCTTGCAGACAGTGTATTGAAGAATCTTGTTTTCTTATCCATTCTGCCACTCTGCATCTCTTTACTGGTGTCTTTAATCTATTTATATTCAGTGTAATTATCCATAGGTATGGATTAATTGTTGTCATAGTTTTTTGTTTCAGTTTTTTGTGGTACTGCTGATTTCTTTGTTCTGCCTTCCTTCCTGTGCTGAGTTCATGTTTTTTGTGTTCTTTCTTCATAGACTTAATGTTTCCCTATTTTCATTTACTTGGTATGTTGTGAAATATTGATTTTCTTTGAGGTTACCCTGTATACTATTAACTTCTCCCTCCATTTAAAACAGTCTATTTTATCCTACAATATACTAACCTCCTCATCACCTGGATCTCTGTTCCTATATTTTTACCTTCCTTCGCATTGTAATTGTTTTGATCACAGACTTATGAAACCCAGATCCTCTGAATTCATTTTGTGTAGTTTTGTTCTGTTCTGGAACCTTCCATCTGTCGATTGAGTTCC
>NW_006416848.1:3247-4478 GCF_000296735.1 Chrysochloris asiatica | reverse complement strand
AGGACTCTAGATTCATGGAAAGAAAGGAACTGAGAGCTGGTGGCCAGGAGGCAGACTTGCAGAAGCGCCCTTTGGTGGTATAAATTATTATATATGCCTGAGTGTTTAAAAAAAAAAAAAAAAAAGGAACTAAAATGATTAGAAATACTGTTAATCATTGAGAAATACAATGATTATAATCATTGTAATGAAATGAAGTATATGATTTGTTGGAACGTAAAACTGATGATCTACCCTTTAAACTTTCGCTCAATTCACAATAAAAATTTTAGAAAAAATAGAAGGGAGCTGAGGAACTCCACAGGATCTGTTATTGACCAGTGCATCATTTTCTTACTTTCAAATACTGACTGTTATTTTCATAAATTAAGTATACCATAGATGAGAAGATAGTTGGGGACAAACTTTTTCTGGCACATTTCACCCTTTAATAATTTCCCATCTATTTCAGTTAATGTTGTATGTTAATTTTATTTTCAAGTAAGTATGAGCAGGTTGTCGAGGAGAATGTGAAATATAGTAAGTTCCTGCAGATCATCCTTCTAAGCTCTAAAGCCATTCCTCCCCATTGTTTGCTAGGCTGACTTTTTTTTTATTTATTTGTTTTTATTGTGAGTTATGTGATAGTTTATATGGGAGAACATTAGCTTTACATTCATCCTATCATATATCGTTTCATTACCCTCCATGCATCATCAAACAACCAAAGGGTATACCCTGCAAGCCTGCCCATCAGTCATCAACACACAGCCCCTCTCCCTTTCTGGGTCCAAAGTCCCCAGCGGCTCCATCTCTCCATGTCATTGGTCTCTGCCTCCATCTCTGGCCTCACTGCTTCTTTGGGTAGAGTCTCGCACACAACTCTTCTCCCTTGATGGTCCCAGGGACCTCCGCTCCTGAACTTCAAAGTCAACCACTTCCCTCCATTTGCTACAAAATGTCTACCTTTACCTTTCCAACCCTCATAGTCAGTCCTGGTAGCAATTATTCACTATTGCACCACAAGAGTACTATTCCCATCTCCCCACCCAGACAGACTGAACACTACTCAGTTGAGATTCTACCTTCCTCCACCACTTCTTGCCTTTGTAGCCCCCCCATTTTGGGTAGCCAATGTCCAAGTTGCCCATCCTTGTCTAACCTGTGTACCAAGGGGGTGGAATGATCCTTGCTGTAAAGATTTGTTCCCTCTTTTGAGCTAATGCATCCATAGGTGTAGGTCAAGTTCATC
>NW_006416848.1:0-1492 GCF_000296735.1 Chrysochloris asiatica | reverse complement strand
TACACCTACGGATGCAGTGACTCAAAAGAAGGAACAAATCCTTACAGCAAGAAACATTTCCACCCCCTCCACACACAGAGTAGAAAGAGATGGGCAACTTGGACATTGGATACCCAAATGGCGGGGAGAGGGGGGGGGACTATAAAAGCAAGAAGTGACTGGCTTACAAGCTTTCAAGAGGGCACCTAGAGCTAGGGGGCATGGAGGAAGGCAGAATCTCCAGTGAGTACTTCCAATCTGTCTAGGCAGAGCTGATGAAATGAAATACAGATGGGTAACTTGTGATACTATAGTGAATAATGGTTACCAGGACTGATTATGAAGGTTGGAAATGCAAAGGTAGACGTTTTGTAGCAAGGAAGGGAGTGATTAATTCTCCAGTCCAGGAGCAGAGTCTCTAGGACCATCAACAGAGAAGAGCCGAGAGCGGGACCCTACCCAGAAAAGCAGAGATGCCTGAGATGGAGACAGAGACATGATGTGGAGTGATGAAGTGGCTGGGGACTTTGGATCCAGAGAGGGAGAGGGCCTGTGGGCTGAAGACTGGGGGGTTGGGGTTGGCGGGGGGCGGCGAGGGGGCAGTGCAATCCTTTCCATGTAGCAACAGTTAACTACTCACTTTAACTATTGCATTCAGCGTTTTATAGTATTCCATTGCATGTATGTACCAAAGTTTGTTTAGCCATTTTTCTATTGATGGACATTTAGGCTGTTTCCATCTTTTTGATATGTCTCTTGTAGACAGCTCATTGAGGGATCCTGTTTTCTTTTTTTAATTTAAGGTTTTTATTGTGGATTGACTGAAAGTTTACAGGGCACATCATCAATTTCACATTCAACAATACGTATAACTAGTTGCATTACATTGATTATAATCCCCTTCATATACCATCAGTTAAAAGTATTTCTCTTTATGCACTTTAGCTTTTTTGAAAAAACACACAAACAAAAAAACCCACTCAGGCATATATAATATTACATCTCCAAAGGGCACATTCTGCAAGTCTGCTCCTGGCCACCAGCTCTTAGTCCTTCTCTTCTTAGTTGATGAATCTAGAGTACTCAGCTGCTCCCCCTCTCCATGCCCCCATCTCTGCCTCCATCTCTGGAGCTGCTGCTTCTCTGGATAAGGTCCCACATTCTATTTGTGCATTCCTCTCCTGATGGTCCTAGGATCCTCTGTTTCTGGACTGTAAGATTAACCACTCCCCTTTTTTTGTTACAAAACTTCAACCTTTACAATTGTGACAGTCACGATTAGTCATGATAATAGTTATTTCCCCTGAGAATCCTTCAGTAATCAAAGTCAAGGCTTGAATTTTTTTTCAGTTCTCCCAGGTTGAGAAATGCTGAGCATGTTCTTCCTTTTTGGTTTTCTGATTCCATATCTTTGTACATTTTGTTGTAATATTTGGCTATATCTTCTCGAGCTGATCTTTGAAATTTTCTGTTCAGCTCTTGGACTTCCTCATTTCTTCCATTTGCTTTAGCA
>NW_006416847.1:4653-5669 GCF_000296735.1 Chrysochloris asiatica | reverse complement strand
CTTTTCATCAGGGTGTTATTCAGTTTCCATGTATTTGACTTTATTTCCTTGGTCTTCCTATTATTGATTTCTAATTTGATAGCATTGTGGTCTGAGAAGATGCTTTGTAGTATTTTTATATTTGTAAATTTACAGAGATTTGTGGCCTAAGACATGGTCTATTCTGGAGAATGTTCCATGTACACTGGAAAAGAATGTGAATTGTGCTGTTATTGGGTTGAATGCTCTGTACACATCTATGAGGTCCAGTTAGCTGATTGTGTTGTTTAGTTCTTCTGTGTCTTTGTCAAGTTTCTTTCTGCTTGTTCTAGCCATTGTTGAAAGCAGTGTATTAAAATCACCCACTATTATTGTAGATTCATCTTTCTTTCTACAAATATATTAGTGTTTGCTTTATATATTTTGGATCCCTTTCATAGGGAGCATAGATATTTATTCTGGTTATGTCATCTTGTTTAACTGTCCCTTTAATCATGAGATAATGTCCATCTTTATATATTATGCTGGTTTTTGCCTTAAAGTTTATTGTATCAGAGATTAGTATTGCCACTCCTGTTTGTTTTTATTGCAATTAACTTGGTATATTTTTTTCCATCCTTTGACTTTTAATCTGTTTTTGTGTCTGTGTGTGACATGTGTCTCTTGCAGACAGCATATTGAAGGATCTTGTTTTCTTATCCATTCTGCCACTCTCTGTCTCTTAACAGGTGCATTTAATCTATTTATATTCAGTGTAATTATTGATAGGTATGGATTAATTGCTACCATTATGTTTGTTTGTTTGTTTTTTGTGGTGTTGCTGCTTTCTTTGTTCTGTGTGTCCTCCTTTGTTGAGTTCATGCTTTTTGTGTTCTTTCTTGTGAGTTTCCTCATAGTTTTAATGTTTCCATGTTCTTCTTGGATTTTTATTATCTTCGTACATTGTGAAGTGATAATTTTCTTTGAGGTTACCTTATAGTCCATTAAATTTTCTCTCCATTTTGTGCAGTCTATTTTATCCTGTAATCTACCTGACC
>NW_006416847.1:0-666 GCF_000296735.1 Chrysochloris asiatica | reverse complement strand
CCCTCCCATTTGAAGAGATTATTCCATCTTTTTCTGTTGATCCATTTTCAGTAAAACCATTATGCTTTCTGTCCACACTGAACGAGATTAACCCAACTCTGCCTGCTGAGATGATGCCTGAGGCATTGTCTATGGCATTTCCTAATGTAGATATCTTGCAAGACTTTGCTGAATGGTTCCAGGAAACACTTCCATAAATTATTGCTTCTAGACCTATAACTAAAGGCAAAAGTCCAAGTGAACCTCAAAAGGTTAAGTTCAAATTGTAACTTAGTAAGAAATACGCTTCTCTAAAACAGCTGCTTCATGTTTCAGATATGTACAAACCTAAACTTAGAGAAGTGTGTGGGAATGTTTCCTTAGGTTAAAGGCTTTTTCACTCTTAAGTAGGAATAATTAAGCAAGAGAATAGGCTTGTCACATGAGCAAGGAATTTAGTACTATTGTTAAAGCATCCTTGTCTCAGTTCTGACTCATAACAACCCTATGTAAGGTTTCCAAAGAGCAGTTGGTGCGTTTGAACTGCCAACCTTGTGGTTCACAGTCCAGTGCTGATCCTACAGCGCCACACCAGAAGCTCAATATGAGGGTGAGTCAAAAATTATGTGCACACCCCCTCCATACACAGAGTAGACAGGGATGGGCAACTTGGACATTAGCTACCCA
>NW_006416846.1:3515-4550 GCF_000296735.1 Chrysochloris asiatica | reverse complement strand
TAATCATGTTTCCCAACATTTCTTTCTATCCCACTCAAGTGTCTGTTTTACAATAGTAGGCAAGTGAAGCCAATATTCATAAGAAAGTCAAGCATCTTAGTTTTCTTTCCCCTCTTCAAACAAAGCCTAGATCCCTGTATCACAGAGCCCTGTTGTCCCAAGATTGAGTATGCATCACTATTTACTTCTGTCCCATTTAACTCTTGCAAACCTGTCTCAGTGTTCCCCGGTGTACCTTGTTCTTCCACCTCCTCTCCCTTCTTGCTTATTGCCCTCCCCAACACCCAAACTATGATGAGGCTGCCCCCTACCATGTGGTCTACCATCGCTTCCCCTCACCTCCCCCATCTCCCCCTACCCCCACCAGTAACCAACAAAGACTATTTTTTTTTTTAGCTTTCAGTATGGGTATCTTGTCTTAAGCTTTTACAAAATGGTCTTATGCAATATTTGTCCTTTGGTGACTGACTAATTTCACTCAGCGTATTGGCCTAAAGGTTCCTCCATGTTATGTGGTGGCTTATGGTGTCCTTGTTATTCTTCAAGAGAGCATAATATTCCATTGTGTATATATACCACAGTTTGTTTATCCATTCTTCCTTTGATGGTTACTTAGGCTGTCTCAATATTTTTGCTGTTGTGAATAGGGCTGCTATGAACATTCATGTGCATACATCTATTTGTGTTATGGCTCTTATTTCTTGTGGATATATACCAAGTAGAGGAATTGCTGGATCATATAAGGAGCTCTGGTAGCGTAGTGGTTACGAATTGGGCTGTGAACCTTAAGGTCAGCGGTTCAAAACTACCAGTTGCTCCGCTGGAGAAAGATGAGGCTTTCTACTCCCGTAAAGATTTACACCCTCGGAAACCCTGTACTGGGTCGCTATGGGTCGGACCCGACTCCATGGCACTTAACAACAACAACAACATGATATTTCTAGTTTCAACTTTCAGAGGAAGCTCCATACTGTTTTCCAGAGTGGTTGGACCATTTTGCATTATCACTAGCAATGTAGGAGGGTCCCAGTCTCT
>NW_006416846.1:0-602 GCF_000296735.1 Chrysochloris asiatica | reverse complement strand
TATTCCTAAATGTTTCATCCTTTGGGTGGCTATTGTAAATGGTATTGCTTTCCTAATTTCCTTTTCAGTGTTGTCATTATTAGTATAGAAGAATAGAACTGATTTTTTTTATGCTGAACTTGTATTCTGCCACTTTGCTTAATCTTCCAGTGACTTCCATTAGTTTTTTTGCTGAGTCTTTGGAATTTCTTATGTATACAATCATATCATATGCAAATAGAGTTTTACTTCCTGTTTGTCAATGTGGATGCCTTTAATTTCCTTATTTTGCCATATAGCTCTGGCTAAGACTTCCAGCACAATACTGAATTAGAGTGGTGATAAAGGGCATCCTTTTCTGGTTCCCATTCACAGAGCAAAGGCTTTTAGTTTCTCTCCATTGAGAGTGATGTTGGCTGTTGGTTTTGTATATATGCTCTTAATTATGTTGCGGAATTTCCCTTCAATTTCTACTTTGTTGAGTGTTTTTATCAGGAATGGATGTTGGATTTTGTCAAATGCCTTTTATGCATCAATAGATATGATCATGTGGTTATTTTCCTTTTTCTTATTTTTATGATGGATTACATTGATTGTTTTTCTGATGTTAAACCATTCTTGCA
>NW_006416845.1:2014-4139 GCF_000296735.1 Chrysochloris asiatica | reverse complement strand
AGTGCTATCAAGTTGGTCGGATTCATAGGGTTCCTATAGACAGCTTCTGAGGAGCAGCTGGTGGGTTTGAACTGTCGACCGTGTGTTTAGCAGTCAATGCTTATCTTACAGTGCCACAAGAGGGCTCCAAATTAACATTTCTACACAAATATCTTGTTTTCCATTAATAAGAAAATTATACTGACTTTTGCAGTTGATGGCACAGTTTGTAGGCAAACTAAATCTTCCAATAGGCATAATTTAAAAAGCCAGAGAAATACAAAAACTATCTACTTAAAAATACAGAAGTTTAAAAAGTTAAAGAAACACAAATATTGGTGGTGGTGGTGTGTCATGAAGTCAGTTCCAACTCACAGTGACCCTGAATAGGGTTTCTGAGGCTGTAAATCTTTACAGGAGAAGAAAGCCTCATCTTTCTCCTGTGGAACAGCTGGTGGTTTCGAAAAACTGACCTTGAGGTTAGCAGCCTGACTTGTAACCACTATGCTACCTTAGAGGACCTATAATTCCAGAGAAAAGAAAACACTGGAAAAGTTGAGTTAAACACACAGCCACTTTTTCCTAAGGATTTCTCAGTAATGGGTACAGGCAAAAAAGACTGAAAATCCAGGCTTGATTCTGATAGATGGTTAGATTGTCAAGCAAAGTTTCTGAAGCTTAACTGAGCAGAGAATGCATGCTGCAGTCTCTAAAACTCTTTAAGAAGAGAAAAACAAATGAAAAAAAAAAAAAAAAAAAAGAGAGAAATATAAATATTTCTATATACCAGCTGTTCCACAGGAGAAAGATAGGCTTTCTGCTCCCATAAAGATGTACAGCCTCAGAAACCCTGTACCGGGTCGCTATGAGTCGGAACCGATGCCACAACACATAACCACCATATAGCATTAGAAAGAAGCTCTTGGAAAAGTTTCCAAATTGATATTATCAAGTATCAGACAAAACCAAAGAAATCATTATAGTTGTATACCCATGAAATAACATATTTGGCACACTGTAACTTGTAAAGAATCCCTCCAGGATTAATTGTTACAAAACGAATCTGCTGGGAACTAAGCAGAATTTGAGGGGTTGGGAGGAGTGGAGGAGTATGAATATAAAATAATTTCTCTACAGCAGGGGTAATACATTCAGATCATCCAAAGTAGTTTTGCCAACAGAAAGATTTTTAAGACAGTGACAAACAAGTAGAATTAAAAAAAAGAGAGAGAAAAAAGCATTCCAACCTTCAATGAAAGAAACCAAGATTCCTTGACAAAATGGCTGAATGCGGGGCTGGAGGAGGGAAAGTACAAGATGTCTGGAACATCTTGTGGTGCTAGAAAGTAAGGAAGTTCTCAAAAAACGGATGTAGAAATTCCTGCTGTAAAACATCAGTCTCACGAATCCAAGTCTGCAGAATCTCCAGCCTAAGAAGGTTAAAGGGCTTGTTACAAATCACACACTCAGGCAATGGAGTTATGATTTAAACTGAGAACTCCCTAAATCCCTTTCTGTGGACTCTACTCTAAAGTATAAAGGGGGACCCAGGACTCATCCAGGAACATAGTGTTACAAATATACTCACACAGCTTACTTGAAAAGTGAGTCCTTTGGTAATGAAAGTTCATGGTTCACTCTAAGTGAAATTCAGTAGTTTAAGCAGTAAAGCCATGCTCTCTATAGCTAAGTGTATTGATAAGGCAGTCATTAAACTAACTTGTTATTCTAAATTTTCCAGCAGAATGGTAAGCTATTTTGTCATTTAGCTACTGGGTTTTCAGGTGGTTCATAGTTTTTTGTCAATATGAAAAATACTATAATGGCCAGCATCGTATGTATGTCACCCTTTTATGAAGATTGAGAATGCGGAGTCCTGTGTGGCGCTGTGGGTTAATGCGCCAGACTGCAAAGCCGTATGAACTGCAAGGTTAGTGGTTCAAGCTCACCAGCTGCTCCTCAGAAACCCTATACTGGGTCACTATGGGTCGGAACCAACTTGACAGCACTTCACAGCAACAATATTTAACAAAGTCTTCTGCTTGCTTTCCCTTTCCCACCCCCACCCCCCTTTATATACAGAAAGTTCCAATTAGGATAGGAAGAAAAATTCACAAAACTCAATTTCATGTCTGAGAAAGACCAG
>NW_006416845.1:0-549 GCF_000296735.1 Chrysochloris asiatica | reverse complement strand
TCAGTTTTAACTGCAAGGTTGGAAATTCAAGCTCACCAGCCACTTCTCAGAAATCCTATACAGGGTGGCTATGAGTCGTAACTCACTTGACATTGACGGCACTTAACAATGATGTGATGACTGGACTCCTAGTGTAGCTCTGCAAGATAAGCACTGGACTGCAAACGAAAAGGTTGGCGGTTCCATCCATTGGCAATTCAAACGCATCAGTTGTGCCTCAGAAATTCTGTACAGGGTCACTATGAGTTGGGATCCAATCACTTTACAAAATATGATGGATAGAACTGCCGATCTTTTGTCTTGGTAGGGCTACATCGAATGATTTCTTGGGCCTTATATGGGAGTCCCAATATAAAACCAAACGGCCACCACTCATCTGTCTGTTGTGCTGTGGTGGCTTATGAGTTGCTGTGATTCTGAGGGCTATGCCACCGGTATTTTAAATAACCAGCAGGGTCACCCATGGTGGACAGGTTTCAGATGAGATGAGCTTCTAGACAAAGACACACTAGAAAGAAAGCATGACAAACTCTTCCGAATTTTTAGTCA
>NW_006416844.1:1562-4188 GCF_000296735.1 Chrysochloris asiatica | reverse complement strand
GCTATATGGCAGACGAGTCCAAAATGTCCGAAAACAGTGAGTATCTACGCGGCAGGGTAGTGCAACGTTTCCATATATTGAGTTCTAGCTACAAGGCAGATGAGTCCAAAATGTCCATATAAAGATAGCTAGGTACATGGCAGGGTAGTGCAACATGTCCATATACAGAATTCTAGCTACAATGCAGATGACTCCAAAATGTCCATATACTGAGAGGCAGCTTCATGGCAGACAGTCCAAAAGGCCATATACAGAAAGCTATCTACATGGCAGGGTAGTGCAACATTTCCATATAAAGAGTTCTAGATACAAGTAGATGAGTCCAACTTCTCTATATACAGTGAACTAGCTTCATGACATAGTAGTGCAACATTTCCATGTACACAGTTCTAGCCACATGGCAGATTTGTCCAACGTGTCCATATACTGAGAACTATCTACATGGCAGATTACTCCAAAATATCCATGCAGAGAGAGCTAGCTACATGGAAGACGAATCCAAAATGTCTATATACAGCTAGCTTGCTACATGGCAAAGTATTCCAACATGTCCATATACTGAGAGCTAACTACACGGCAGACAAGCCCAATATGTTCATATAAAGAGAGCTACCTACTTAGCAGATCAGTCCAACATATCCATGTACAGAGAGCTAGAGACATGGTAGACGAGTCCAAAATATCTGTATACAGAGAGCTAAGTACATGACAGCGTAGTGCAATATTTCCATATACAGATTTCTAGACAAGGTAGATGAGTCCAACTTGTATATATACAGAGAGCTAGCTATATGGCACAGCAGTGCAACATTTCCATTTACAGAGTTCTAGCTAAATGGCAGATGTGTCCATATACTAAGAGCTACCTACATGGTAGATCAGTCCAAAATATCAATGCAGAGAGAGCAAGCTACATGGCTGACAAGTCCAAAAGGTCCATATACTGATAGTTAGCTATATGGCAGAGTAATGCATCATTTCCATATACAGAGTTCAAGGTACATGTCAGAAGAGTCCAACGTGTCCATATACTGAGAGCTAGCTACATGGCAGACAAATCCAATATATTCATATACAGAGAGCTACCTACTTGGCAGGTCAGTCCAACATATTCATGTATAGAGAGCTAGCGACATGGCAGATGAGTCCAAAATGTCCATATAAAGAGAGCTAGTGACATGGCAGATGAGTCCAAAATGACCATACACACAGAACTAGTTACATGGCAGGGGATTGCAACATTTACATATACAGAGTTCTAGCTACATGTCAGATGTGTACAACGTGTCGATATACTGAGAGCTACCTAAATGGAAGATCAGTCAAAAATATCCATGCACAGTGAGATAGCTTCATGTAAGATGAGTAAAAAATGTCCATATACAGAGAGCTTGCTACATTGCAAAGTAGTGCATCTTTTCCACATACAGAGTTCAAGGTACATGGCAGATGAGTCCAAAGTATTAATATACTGAGAGCTAGCTACATTGCAAAGTAGTCTAACATATCCATATAAAGAGTACTAGCTATCTAGCCATCATGTTCATATACTGAGAGCTAGCTACATGGCAGAGTAGTGCATCATTACCATATACAGAGTTCAAGCTACATGGAAGATGAGTCCAAAGTGTTCATATACGGAGAGCTAGCTACATGGCAGAGTAGGCCAGCATGCCCATATAAAGAGTACTAGCTACCAGGCGAATGAGTTCAACATGTTCATGTACTGAGAGCTAACTTCATGGCAGACAATTGCAATATGTTCATATACAGAGAGATACGTATTTGGCAGATCAATCCAACATATCCATGTACAGAGAGCTAGCTACATGGCAGATGAGTACAAAATGTCCATATACAGAGAGCTAGTTACATGGCAGAGTAGTGCAATATTTCCATATACAGAGTTCTAGCTACATGACAGATGTGTCCAACATGTCCATATTCTAAGAGCTAGCTACAAGGCACAGTAGTCAAACATGTCCATATACAGGGAACTAGCTATATGGCAGCTGAGTCCTACATGACCATATACTGAGAGCTAGCTACATGGCAGACAAGTCCAATATGTTCATACACAGTGAGCTACCTACTGGAAGATCAGTCCAACATATCCATGTACAAATAGCTACCTACATGGCAATGAGTCCAAAATGTCCTTATACCCAGAACTAGCTACACGGCAAGGTAGTGCAACATTTCCATATTCAGAGCTCTAACTACAAGGCAGATGAATCCAACTTGTCTATATACAGAGATCTAGCTACATGGGAGAGTAGTGCAACACTTCCATATACAGAGTTCTAGCTACATGGCAGATGTGTCCAATGTGTCCATATATTGAGATCAAACTACATGGCAGATCAGTCCAAAATATCCATGCACAGAGAGCTAGGTACATGACAGATCAGTCCAAAATGTCCATATGTAGAGAGCTAGCTACTTTGCAAAGTAGTGCATCATTTCCATAGACAGAGGTCAAGATACAGGTCAGATGAGTCCAAAGTGTTCATATACTGAGAGCTGGCTACATGGCAGAGTAGTCTAACATGTTCATATAAAGAGTATTAGCTACCTGGCTAATTCATTCAACGTGTCCTTATACTGAGAACTAGCTACATGGCAG
>NW_006416844.1:0-1462 GCF_000296735.1 Chrysochloris asiatica | reverse complement strand
ACATGGCAGACAAGTGCAATATGTTCATATACAGATAGCAACCTACTTGGAAGATCAGTCCAACATATCCATGTATAGAGAGCTAATTACATAGCAGATGGGTATAAAATGTCCATATACAGAGAGCTAGCTATATGGCATGGTAGGGCATCATTTCCATGTACAGAGTTCTAGCTACACGGCAGATGTGTCCAACGTGTCCATATACTAAGAGCTTCCTACATGGCTGAATAGTCCAACATGTCCATATACATGGTACTAGCTACATGGCAGATGAATCCAAAATGTCCATTTGCAGAGAGCTACCTACATGACAGAGTAGTACAACATTTCCATATACAGAGTTCTAGCTACAAGGCAGATGACTCCAACTTGTCTATATACAGATAGCTAACAATATGGCAGAGAAGTGCAAAATGTCCACATACCGAGTTCTACCTACATGGCAGATGTGTCAAACGTATCCATGTACTTAGAGCAAACTACATGGCAGATCAGTCCAACATATCCACGTACAGAGAGCTAACAACAGGGCAGACAAATCCAAAATGTCCATATAAAGTGAGATAGCTAAATGGCACTGTAGCGCATCATTTCCTTATACAGAGTTCTAGCTACAAGGCAGATGAGTCCAACACGTCCCCATACTGAGAGATAGCTTCATGGCAAACGAGTCCAACATGTACATACATATACAGGGTACAAGCCAAATGGGAGGGTAGTGCAACATTCACATATACAGAGTTCTAGCTACATGGCAGATGTGTCCAACATGTCCATATACTGAGAGCTAGCTACATGACAGAGTAGTCGAACATGTCCATATTTAGGGTTATAGTTACATGTCAAATGAGTCTACATGTCCATATACTGAGAGCTTGCTACATGACACAGTAGTCTAAAATGTCCATATACAGGGTACTAACTACATGACAGATGAGTCCAACATGTCCATATACTGAAAGCTAGCTAAATGGCAGACAAGTCAAATATGTCCATATAAAGAGAGCTAACTATTTGTTAGATAAGTCCTACATATCCATGTACAGAGAGATAGCTACATGGCAGACGAGTCCAAAATGTCCATATGCAGAGAACTAGCTACATGGCAGGGTTGTGCAACATCTCCATATACAGAGTTCAAGCTATAAAGCAGAAGATTCCAACTAGTCTATATAGAAAGAGCTAGCTACATGGCAGAGTAGTGCAACATTTCCATATACAGCGTTCTAACTACATGGCAGATGTGTCCAACGTGTCCATATACTGAGTGCTAGCTACATGGCAGAGTACTCTAGCATGTCCATATTTAGGGTGCTAGCTACATGGCAATTGTGTCACACGTGTCCATACACAGAGTGCCACCTACATGGCAGACAAGTCCAATGTGTTCATAAGCAGAGAGCTAGCTACATGGCTAGGTATGGGACTAGCTAGCTACATGGGAGGCCAGGATGGCTAA
>NW_006416843.1:2622-3220 GCF_000296735.1 Chrysochloris asiatica | reverse complement strand
ACTTTGTCTCTCATACTTTGGACATATTGTCAGGAGGGAACAGTCGCTGGAAAGGGATGTCATGCTGGGTAAGATGGAGGGTCAGAGAAAAAGAGGAAGATGGATCGGCCAGGTGGCATCATTAATGGACTCGAATGTGGCAGCGGTAGTGAGGATGGCCCAGGATCGGACATTATTTCATTCTGCTGTGCATAGGGTCACTATGAGTCGGTTCCGACTCGATGGCACCTGACAACAACAACAACAACAACAGACTTCATTAGAAGATTCAGCAAAGTGACAGGATATAAGATCAATATACAAAAATCAGTTGGATTCCTCTGTACCAAAAATGACAATGCTGAAAAGGACATTAGGAAAGCAATACCATTTATAATAACCACCCAAAGGATGAAATATCTAGGAATAAATGTAACCGGAGAAACACAGGACCTATACAAAGAAAACTACAGAATACTACTACAAGAAACCAAAAGAGACCTACAAAAATGGAGGAACGTACCACACTCCTGGATAGGAAGACTTAACAATTTGAAAATATCAATACTACCCAAAGCAATTTACACATATAATGCAATCCCAATCCAGATTCCAACAA
>NW_006416843.1:0-517 GCF_000296735.1 Chrysochloris asiatica | reverse complement strand
TCCACTGAGTAGTATCCAATCTGTCTAAGTGGGGCTGATGAAAGGAAATGCGGATAGGTCTCTTGTGATACAATAGTGAATAATTGTTATCAGGAATGATTGTGAGGGTTTGGATTGTAAAGGTATATGTTTTGTAGCAAGGAGGGAGTGATCAACTTTGCAGTCTAGGAGCAGAGGTCCCTGGGACCATCAATGGAGAAGAGTGGAGAGTAGGCCCCTACCCAGAGAAGCAGTGATGTCAGAGATGGAGGCAGAGAAGATGATGTGGAGAGATGAAGCAGCTGGGGACTTTAGACCCAGAGAGGGAGAAGGGCTGTGTGCTGACAACCAGGGGTGGGCAGGCTTGCAAGGTATATCCTGTGCTTGGTTGATGATGCATGGTGGGGATTGTAACCATGGCAATGAAAAGATATACAATAGGATCATGGTGGGGATTGTAACCATGGCAATGAAAAGATATACAATAGGATGAATGTAAAACTAATGTTCTCCCATGTAAACTATCACATAATTCACA
>NW_006416842.1:3660-4142 GCF_000296735.1 Chrysochloris asiatica | reverse complement strand
TTCATTGGGGCCAGGTCACGTGGGTACCATCTGCAGGTGTGGGTGTTCTTGTGTGTATGCCCTCTCTTACTATCAGCTGGTAGCTTCACTCTCCACTCTAGTCCTCTGTGGCCACGCTGCTGACTCTGGGCCCAAGAGTCCCCAGGTCTCCCCACATTGCTGGCCAACCAGGTCCCTATCTGGGTCCACAGAAGCTCACCGAACATTGTAGGGCTTAGCTTGCTGCTTCATTGCTGCTTTTATCCCACTTCCCCTATCGGCGAAGCGTGTGGTCACCAATCAGAGCGCATATTTCCATTGAGTCTTAGTCTTGGAAGGGGGCTTGCACAAAAATAGATAAAATAGATGAGTGGGACATACTAAAAATTAAAAACTTATGTACATCAAAAGCCTTCACCAGAAGAGTAAAAATGTAACCCACAGAATGGGAAAAAATCTTTTGCAATGACATATCAGACAAGGGACTCATTTCCAGAATATAC
>NW_006416842.1:0-1515 GCF_000296735.1 Chrysochloris asiatica | reverse complement strand
GGTATTGGTTCTTGCCTGGGTTTTGGTGTTTTATAGGGTGTGATTGTAGGTTGGCTGTATGGTAGCAGTTGCTGACTCTTCTTGTGTAATATAGGGAGACAAAGAGTCCTCCAAAGGCAGAAGGGGGAACATATAACAGCAAAACAATACCAGCAAAAAATAAAAAAGACTAAAAAACAGCAACAACAAAAACAAGACTGATACTGCAGTCTCTTTATCTCTGCTGCTCTGTCAGACATCTGTGGCTACTCTGATCCTTTCCCCACTTGGCCCCACACAAAATGGTGGCTCCTGGAGCAGCTAAGTGTCTCGAACCAGGAAGCAATGGATTTCTTGCTTCTGCCACAAACTCCCCAGTTGTAAGTCTTCCAACTTCTAAATATTCCTTTATATGTGGTTCAGAGTTCTGGGACCATCCCCTGAGCCTTCTTGGTCCTGTATTCTGTGTTGTTCCCAACAGAGCTCATCACTGCACTTCCACCTGATCCGCCATCTTTGTTTTCGCTACGCTCTGCTTGCTTTTTATCTTAGCAGTATTGAGAGATTTTTCTTCCAGCTCGCTGGTTTGGCTTTCAAGCTCTTCAATTCTAGTCCTTTTCCCTTTCAGTATATTGCTCATTTCTGATATTTTATTATTAATCCTTTGGACCTCTTTTTGTAGTTTTGAGTTGTTTCAAATGCTATTTCTATTTTATTTTATTGTTCCTGTAGCGCTTTCCTGACTTCTTCCTTACTTTTCTAAATCTCTCTTTGGCACATTTGGATATACCTCAATATAATTCTCCCAAATTTATTCTCAGTCAGTTCCAAAGCCTGTCCTCCCCTTCTTCTAATGGGAAGTCTAGATACACCTGCAGCTCATTTGTTTCAGTTACTCTGTCTTATTTCTGGATATGTGCCAAAATCTTCTACAGTCTCTTGGGCATCTTCAGTAATTAGATGAAAGTATGTTGATGTATTATTAAGCTTTCTGATTGCCTTCAGATAGATGTGATCAGGAGATGGGCTTCCCTTTTCACTTTTCTTAATAATCAACTCAGAGTAACTGTAGCAGGTGTTGGCTGTCTATCTGGTGTATAATAGCTGGTATTGTCTTTTGCCTGGGTGGTAGTATTTTATAGGGTGTGATTGTGGCTTCGCTATATGACTGCAATTGTTGTCTTTTCTTGGGTAAAGTAGGGAGAGAAAGAGACCCCCAAGGTAATAGGGGAACCAATAAGACAAAAATAAAACCACAATAGCAAAAAAAAACCCAGATTGGATACTACAGTCTATAATTGCAAAAAAAAAAAAAAAAAAAAGTAGCAAAATATGAGCATAACTTTAACACCCCTTGCTCAGTTGGCTGGAGCTATTCTGGGAGACCATTCCATTTTTTTTTAATTTAAGGTTTTTATTGTGGATTGAGTGAAAGTTTAGAGGGCACATCATCAGTTTCACATTCAACAATTCATATAACTTGTTTCATTACATTGATTATAATCCCCTCCATATACCATCAGTTAAAAGTATTTC
>NW_006416841.1:2933-4054 GCF_000296735.1 Chrysochloris asiatica | reverse complement strand
GAGATAGAAAACAGAAAAGCTATAGAAAGAATTAACAGGCCAAGAAGCTGGTTCTTTGAAAGAATTAACAAAATTGACAGACCATTGGCAAACCTAACAAAATAAAAGAGAGAAAACACAAATAACACACTTTAGAAACCACATGAGCAATGTCACAATGGAACCGAAGGAAATCAAAAGGATAATAACAGAATACTATGAAGAGGTGTACTCCAACAAATTTGAAAACTTAGAAGAGATGGATATATTTTTAGGTAAACACGGCATACCTAAACTTATACACAGTGAACTAGAAAACATGAACAGATCCGTAACAAAAGAAGAAATTGATCAGTTCATCAAAAGACTCCCAACCAAAAGAAGTCCAGGCCCAGAAGGCTTCACTGGTGAGTTCAACCAAACATTCAGGGAAGAGCTGTCACCAATTCTACTCAAATTATTCCGGAAGATAGAGAAGGGTGGAAAACTTCCTAAAACATTTTATGAAGCAAGCATAACCCTCATACAAAAACCAGGGAAGGAAGAAAATTATAGACCAATATCCCTTATGAACATAGATGCAAAATTCTCCACAAAATCCTACCCAACAGAATTCAGCAACACATCAAAAAGATAAAACATCATGATTAAGTGGGATTCATATCAGGGATGCAAGGATAGTTCAACATTAGAAAAATGATCAACATTATCCACCAAACAAGTAAGTAAAAAGAAAAGAACCACATGATCATATCGATTGATACAGAAAAGGTGTTTGACAAAATCCAACACCCATTCCTGATAAAAACACTCAACAAAATAGGAATTGAAGGGAAATTCCTAACATAATTAAGAGCATATATACAAAACCAACAGCCTATATTACTCTCAATGAAGAGAAATTGAAGGCCTTCCCTCTGCGAACAGGAACCAGACAAGGATGTCCTTTGTCACCACTTCTATTCGATATTGTGCTGTAAGTCTTAGCAAGAGGTATACAGCAAGACAGGGAAATTAAAGGCATCCAAATTGGCAAAGATGAAGTAAAACTCTCCCTATTTGCTGACGATATGATCCTATACGTAGAAAACCCCAAAGACTCAGTAAAAAAGCTACCAGACCTCATTGGAAGATTCAGCAAA
>NW_006416841.1:0-1048 GCF_000296735.1 Chrysochloris asiatica | reverse complement strand
GATACAGGGATTGAGACATGGTTGGAATGGGGAAAAGGGGGGAAATAATGTTAAGATGCTTGGCTGTCTTTTGAATCTTGATTTTCCTTGCATTATATTATAAAATAGACACTGGAGGGGGAGAGAAAGGAATAGCCAGAAGTATCACTATAGAAAGCTTGTAAGTCCATCTTCTGCCTACAACTGATTGGAATACCTAAAATGGGGCTAAAACATGCCCAGTGAAGGAGGCTTCTGGTGGAGCCTCTGCATTACATAAGACTACAGGAGGAATCCTGAACCGCATCCAGAATCATCAGAGGTGGGAAATTTCCTCTTGAAAGGAGGGGCAGACCAGCTTATAGTGGCTAGAAGAATAGAAGACACTTCTTAAAAGAAAGACGGACAGGAAAATACAAAACAACAGAGGCAGACTGACTTTTACTACAAGAACAAGCAAGTTGCTCGCCCAGGAGATATCAAGGCAAGTGCTTGGGTCCCCTCAGAGTAAACCCCCTTCCAAGACTAAGACTCAGTGGGAATATACACTCTGATTGGTGACCATGTTCATCACCAATAAGGGAAAATGTGGGGAAAACAGCAAAGAAGATGTGAGGTAAGCCTCACAACATTCAATAGACTCCTATGAACCCAGGTGGAGACTTGGTTGGCCAGCAGTGTGGCTAGACCTGGGGACTCCTGGACCCAGAGTCAGTGACAAAAACCACACAGGACTAGAGCGGAGAGTGAAGTGTCCAACTGACAACAAGAGAGGGCATATGCACAAGAACACCCACACTTGTAGATAATACCCACTTGACCTGGCTCCAATGACTGGATGAACTCAACTAGAAGAAGAAAGAAGGAAAAAAGTGTAATGATGATGAACTTGACCTACACCTATGGATGCAGTAGGTCAAAAGAGGGAACAAATCTTTACAGCAAGAACCATTAGCACACACTCCATACACAGAGTAGACAGGGATGGGAAACTTGGACATTGGCTACCCAAAATGGGGAGCTACAAAGGCAAGAAGTGTCTGGCTTACAAGCTTTCAAGAGGGAACCT
>NW_006416840.1:2898-3506 GCF_000296735.1 Chrysochloris asiatica | reverse complement strand
TTATATTGCTTTTGCTTTGGGGCCTTTGATCACACATTTTGCCTGGAGGTGGGATCTTTTTAACCCAACATTACTCAAGAAGAGTCAGCAATCGTGGCCATATAGCCAAGCTACATGCATACCCCATAATATTCTACCATTAAGACAAGAGCCAATAATGGCTGCTAAGCATTACATACAAAAAGGAAAGGCTATCTCCTGATCATATCCACCAGGAGACACCAGTAAGCTTCATAATACAACAACAAACATCCATTTAAGCATTAAAACCCCACACAACTACTGGACATGACGAACACAAAACAACAAAAGATATCAAAACATGTCCAAAACCAGAAAATAGTAGCTGAGACAAATGAGCTGGAGACAGACAAAGGCTTTCAAGAAGAGGAAGAGCAGGTTTTGGATTTCCCTGAGAGGGAATTCAGAAGAATGATATGGAAACAAATTTAAATGCTCCGAAATGGGTGGAGGAAAACAAGGAAGAAGTCAGGAAAGTACCACAAGAGCAATCAAACAAAATCGATACAGCACTGGAAATAATTCAAAACTTGCAAAAACAGGTCCAGATGATTAATAATAAAATATCACAAATGGACAATACACTG
>NW_006416840.1:2246-2798 GCF_000296735.1 Chrysochloris asiatica | reverse complement strand
TTATATTGCTTTTGCTTTGGGGCCTTTGATCACACATTTTGCCTGGAGGTGGGATCTTTTTAACCCAACATTACTCAAGAAGAGTCAGCAATCGTTGCCATATAGCCAAGCTACATGCATACCCCATAATATTCTACCTTTAAGACAAGAGCCAATAATAGCTGCTAAGCATTACATACAAAAAGGAAAGGCTATCTCCTGATCATATCCACCAGGAGACACCCAGTAAGCTTCATAATACAACAACAAACATCCATTTAAGCATTAAAAACCCACACAACTACTGGACATGACGAACACAAAACAACAAAAGACATCAAAACATGTCCAAAACCAGAAAATAGTAGCTGAGACAAATGAGCTGGAGACAGACAAAGGCTTTGAAGAAGAGGAAGAGCAGGTTTTGGATTTCCCTGAGAGGAAATTCAGAAGAATGATATGGAAACAAATTTAAATGCTCCGAAATGGGTAGAGGAAAACAAGGAAGAAGTCAGGAAAGTACCACAAGAGCAACCAAACAAAATCGATACAGCACTGGAAATAATTCAAAAC
>NW_006416840.1:0-629 GCF_000296735.1 Chrysochloris asiatica | reverse complement strand
TAACCCTCATACCAAAACCAGGGAAGGACATCACTAAGAAAGAAAATTATAGACCGATATCCCTCATGAACACAGATGCAAAAATTCTCAACAAAATCCTAGCCATTAGAATCCAGCAGCACATCAAAAAATAATACGTCACAACTAGGTGGGTTTCATAAAAGGATGCAATGATGGTTCAACATTAGAAAAACAATCAATGTAATCTACCATATAAATAAGAAAAAGGAAAAGAACCACATGATCATATCAATTGATGCAGAAAGGCATTTGACAAAATCCAACATTCATTCCTGACAAAAACACTCAACAAGGTAGGAACTGAAGGGAAATTTCTCAACATAATCAAGAGCATACATACAAAACCATCAGTCTACATTACTCTCAATGGAGAGAAATTGAAAGCCTTCCCTCTGTGAATGTGCACCAGACAAGGATGCCCTTTGTCACCACTCCTATTCAATATTGTTTTGGAAGTCTTAGTCAGAGTTATATGGAAAGATAAAGAAATTAAAGGCATCCAAATTGGCAAAGAGAAAATGAAACTCTAATTGCAGACGATATAATCCTATACATAGAAAACCCCAAAGACTCAGTAAAAAAGCTACTAGACATCATTGGAAGATTCA
>NW_006416839.1:3171-4170 GCF_000296735.1 Chrysochloris asiatica | reverse complement strand
CATTGAGGCTAGGTCAAATGGGTACTATCTGCAAGTTTGGGCATTCTTGTGCATCTCCCCTCACTTCATATCAGCTGGATGCTTCACTCTCAGCTCTAGCCCTCTGTGGCTACATCCTTGTCCATGGGCTCAGGTGTCTCCAGGTCTCACCACACTTTGGACCAACCAGCCCTTCCTCTACTCTCACTCATCTTCACATCCCTGGAGCTTATGGAATGTGGTTGAACTCAGCCCATTTCTTCATTGCTACCTTTCCCCCTGTTCCACTCACCAGTAGACCAATGTGGTTGCTCATTTGTTCGCTCTGAGTTTCAATCTTAGAGGGGGGTTTGTCCTGAAGGGACTTGATTGCTTGCCTTGATGGCTCCCTGGTAAACAACTAGCTTATTCTTGTAGAGGCTAAGAACTTTTAACTGCAGCTAACACAATGAACTCTCTGTTCTCGCCTGATCTATAATCATCATTTTTTCCCCTTTCATTTTTAATGTCTGGTGATTCATTCCTTTGTGGTCTTGATAGCCTTGTTATAGTGTTTTACTTGTATGTTAGTTTTTTATTTCAAGTCCTTATGACTATTTCAATTTCTATGTGTGAATGATGAAAGTTCACTTGAAAATTTCAAAAATATTTCTATAAAGATTTGTCTTCTTTACTATTCTGAAAATTGTTGTTGTTGTTAAATGCCATTGAGTAGGTTCCAACTCATAGTGACCCTGTAAAGGGTTTCCAAGGAGTGGCTGGTGAGTTTGAATCACCTGCCTTGTGGTTCAAATGACCTTGTGATCCAGTGCATTATCCCACAGTGCCACACCAGGAATCCAAATTACTGCCTGCTGATAATTAGGGTTCTTGCATCTTGGATGGTGCAATTAGTTAAACCATTCAGCTACTAACTGAAAGGTTGGAGGTTTGAGTCCAACCCAAGCAGTCTCAGAAGAAAGCCCTAGAGATCTGTTTCGGAAAGATCACTACTAAAGACCCTATGAAGTACAATTTTAC
>NW_006416839.1:0-751 GCF_000296735.1 Chrysochloris asiatica | reverse complement strand
CATATATAAAACCCTGAAAAACCAACAACTGTCAACCAAGAATCCTTTATCCAGCAAAGCTATCAATCAAATACAACAGTGTAATCTAAACATTCCAGGATAAACAGAAGCTAAGGGAGTTTTCCAAAGCCAACCATAAACTACAAAACATCCTAAAGGGAGTTCTGTGGACTGACAACCAACAAGAACAGACAACAACTGGAGATTGACATATGTGGCAGCACCTCCCAGAACTAAATAGATAGAAGGAAGAGTAGAGAACAGAACAAATCTATAAGAACAAACTCAGAGAACCTGGTAGGTCAGTCTATGATCAAAGCAATTAAAATGTAAAAGAAGGTAAACATGTAGGAACAGAGTTCCAGAAAGTAAGAAGGTCAGGTAAATTACAGGATAAAATAGACTTCACTAAATGGAAGGAAAAGTTAATGGAATATAAGGTAACCTCAAAGAGCATTAACACTTCACAACATACCTAGAAAATGAAAATCCAAAAAGAACATGGAAACATTAAAACTATGAGGAAACTCATAAGAAAGAACACAAAAAGTTTGAACTCAGCAAGGAAAGATGTACAGAACAAAGAAAGCAGCAACACCACAAAGAAACAAACATAAAGGCAGCAATTAATCCATACCTATCAGTAATTACACTGTATGTAAATGGATTAAATGCACCAGTTAAGAGACGGAGGGTGGCAGAAAGGATAAGAAAACAAGATCCTTCAATATGCTGTCTGCAAGAGATGCAC
>NW_006416838.1:3507-4033 GCF_000296735.1 Chrysochloris asiatica | reverse complement strand
GTGTTCTGTGTTGTTGCTGACAGAGCTCCTCACTGCATGTCTACCCAATCTGCCATCTTTTTTGTTCTCTCTTGTTTGATTTCTTGGCTGCTGCTTCCATAAGTGTTGGTAGTTGATCCAAGAAGAATGAAGTCCTTTTCTGCTCACTTCTCTTTCCTTGTAACTATTGTAAGATCAGCAGTGTTGCAGTTCACACCCCTGGGAAATTCTCTTACCTCAGATCAGTACTGTGCTGGGATTAAAGGTGTTGGAGTCCTGATGTGGTGCTGTAGGATAAACACTAGACTAATCACCACAAACCCTATACAAGAAGCCTTATACAGAGTCAAGGAATCAGAAATGTCTCGTTGGCACTTAACAACTATAGCGTCCTGTCGGGGACCTGCCTCGACATAGGGGTTCGGTTCACGAGGAGGAGATACCTGACGGCGGTAGATATAGCAAAAGAATACACAGAAGGAGACAAAGAGAGAGACAAAGAGACACTCCGAAACCAGAGTGAATGCTGGACTGGCATCAGGCAGAT
>NW_006416838.1:0-3242 GCF_000296735.1 Chrysochloris asiatica | reverse complement strand
ACCTTGCAACCTTTAGTCTCGGCTTTAGGAAAATACCACATTTATCTGTGGATTATCAAGGGCTCCGTGTATTAAATTAATACATGTAACTGAATATTAAGATGAAAAACAATTTGCCATTAACTGCTAGTGGCCTCATTTGTTACACTCGGGCCTATAGGGCCTCGAACCTCTGACCAGTCTTACACGGTCTGCAACAGCATCCCACCCTTAATCTCTGATTGGTGGATCACATCATCACATAACTGCCAAGCCACTGAGAGTTATGGGCCGGTCAAGCAGACACATATTTTGGGGGGCCACATCTTAACCCATGACAGTCAGCATCCTTGCAAGTGGTACACAGTGCCACCAGCCTTCACCCAGACTATAGTCTTCCTTGGAGCAGCCCTCACTTGAGTGGTCCCTGATTCTACAGAGTCAATGAAAAGTTCCAGAACCCTTTATTAATGTGATTCAATTTTAACAGAACTTTCACTGGGCAGAATTCAGGACACATCATTTGACTTTTCTCTTTTATTTAAAATTTTTTACTAACAATTTCATCTTTTTTAAAAAAAAAAAAAGTTTTTATTGTAAATTAAGTGATAGTTTATATGGGAGAATATTAGCTTTACATTCAGCCTATTGTATATCATTTCATTGCAATGATTACAGTCTCCTCCATGATTCATTAAACAACCAAAGCGTGCATACACCCAACAAGCCTGCCCCTTCACTTGTCAGCACACAGCCCCTCTCCCTCCCTGAGTCCAGAGTCCCCAGCCACTCCACCTCTCCACATCATCATCTCTGCTTCTACCTCTGGCATCACTTTCTCTGGGTAGGGTCTCGCATTCCGCTCTTCTACCTTGATGGTCCTGGGGTCCTCCGCTCCTGGACTGCAAAGTCAACCACTCCCCTCCTTTTGCTACAGAACGTCTACCTTTAAATTTCCAACCCTCACAGTCACTCCTGATAACAATTATTCACTATTGTACCACAAGAATCTTATCCCCATCTGCTTTCATGAGGCCCATCCAGACAGATTGGATACTACTCAGTGGAGATTCTACCTTCCTCCACACCCTCTGAATCTAGGCTCCCTCTTATAAGCTAGTCACTTCTTGCCTTTGTAGCCTCCCCACCCCCCACTTTCGGGTAGCCACTGTCGAATAAGTTGCCCATCCCTGTCTCCCCTATGTACCGAGGGGATGGGGAATGATCCTTGCTATAAGATTTGTTCCCTCTTTGGAGCTAACCATAGGAATAGATTACTCTTTTCCCCCCTTCCCTCTTCTTTCTTCTTCTAGTCAAGTTCTGATCATCCAGCCATTGAAGCCAGGTCCAGTGGGGATTATCTGCAACTGTGGGTGTTCTTGGGCATCTCCCTTCACTTCTTTTTTTTTTTTTTTCCTTTTTTACATTTTATTGAATTTTAAGTGAAATTTTACATAGCAAATTAGTTTCCTATCCAACAACTTTTACACAAATTGTTCCATGAGTCTGATTAATATTCCAGTCCCGTGTCATCACACCCCTCATTCCCACCATGTCATCACACCCCTCATTCCCACCGTCCCCTCCATTCCGCCAGTTTCCCTGCTCCTCTTAGACTTCTCATCCTTGTTTGGGGGCAAATGGTGCCCATTGGCTCTTTTTTTTTTTTTCCCTTAAATGATGTTTTATTGTGAATTATATGATAGTTTACATGGGAGAACATTAGTTTTACATTCATCCTATTGTATATCGTTTCATTGCCATGGTTACATTCCCCTCCATGCATCATCAACCAACCAAAGGGTATACCCTGCAAGCCTGCCCGCCGGTCATCAGCACACAGCCCCTCTCCCTCTCTGTGTCTAAAGTCCCCAGCTGCTCCATCTCTCCACGTCATCGTCATCGTCTCTGCCTCCATCTCAGGCATCACTGCTTCTCTGGGTAGGGTCCTGCTCTCCGCTCTTCTCCTTTGATAGTCCTAGGGACCTCTGCGCCTAGATTGCAAAGTTAATCACTTCCCTTCTTGCTATAAAACGTCTACCTTTACATTTCCAATCCTCAAAATCAATCCTGATAACAATTATTCACTATTGTATCACAAGAGACCCATCTGCATTTCATTTCATCAGCCCTGCCTAGACTGATTGGATACTACTCACTGGAGATTCTACCTTCCTTCAGGCCCTCTGGATCTAGGTTCTCTCTTGAAAGCTTATAAGCCAGTCACTTCTTGCCTTTGTAGTTCCCCCCCACCCCATTTTGGGTAGCCAGTGTCCAAGTTGCCCATCCTGTCTACTCTGTGTGTGGATGGGGGGTGGTCCCCTCACTTCTTATCAGCTGGTTGCTTCACTTTCCCCTCTAGTCCTCTGTGACTATGTCACTGACTCTGGACCCAGGAGTCCTCAGGTCTTGCCATACTGCTGGCCAACCAGGTTTCCACCCAGGTTCACAGGAGTCTATTGAACATGGACAGACTTAGTTCACAATTTCATTGCTGTTTTCATCATTATTTCTTAAAATAAAAACAATTCCAAATGTTTAGCATTGCAACAGAAAGATTCATTTCCAGTAAATATTCAGGCTAAATTGTTAATTAACTTTTACTAGAAATGACTTTTCACGCATTCACACATTATTACACATACCCTCTCACACATTATCTCTCACACACAAGTCCCCACACACACACCTGCTGCTGTCCTGAGCCACCTTGAAAGGTGGGACCAAGGAGGGGGAGGAGGGAGCTCCGAGATTCCAAATGTGGCTTGGCTGCTGCTCCTCACCCACTTCCATTCTTATCCAATTTTAGAAGAAGCACCTGGTTTTGAAACACTCAGTTCTGATGGTAATATTTTAAATTATGAGGGGGAAAAAGTTGGAAAAAAAAATCAAGATTTAAAAAATAGTGTTTTTTCCTCCCCCAATTCTATTTTTCAGAACTATCGTTGGTATTTCTCCATATTGAGGGTAGTCATTGAATTAGCCCCCAAATAGGGAGAAATATCAATGATGTTAGGTACTTAGGGGAGGTCACTGAATCACCACCACTCATCAGTCAGTGTGTCGTACTGTGGTGGTTTGCATGTTGCCGTGATTCTGGAAGCTATGCCACGGGTATTTTAAATACAAGCAGGGTCACCCATGGTGGACAGGTTTCAGATGAGCTTCCAGACGAAGACAGACTAGGAAGAAGGAGAGACGAACTCTTTCCGAATATTTAGTCACTGAAAACCTTATGAATAGCAGAGAAACACTGTCAGATA
>NW_006416837.1:2381-3967 GCF_000296735.1 Chrysochloris asiatica | reverse complement strand
CTTGACAACTTCAATCTTTTCTGTGTTGGTAAGAATGTTGTTTATTGGTCAAGTGGTAAGGGTTTTTTCTTTACTTTGAGATGCAATCCATACCAAAGGATATGGTCTTTGATCATCATCAGTAAGTATTTTAAGTACTATTCACTTTCAGAAAGCAAGGTTGTATCATTTGCATATCACTAAAAGTCTTCCTTTAGTCTTGTATGTATTATCCTATGATCAACAGCATTGTACTTCAAGATAGATCTTGAGATATTCTTTTGGACAACAAATGTAACACCAATTACCTTTAATTTTTTGTTGCAGATATGGTAAATCATATGATTGTCTGATTCAAAATGGTCAGTATCTATCCACTTCAGCTCACTAATGCCTAAAGTATCAATCTTAGTGTTCCATCTCATTTTGCCAACTTACACCTTTTCTAGATTCGTGCTTTGACTTTGAACATCCCATGTTATGTTTGTTTACAGCATTTTCTCTTCATTTTGAGGCATGCCCCGTATCAAATGAAGGTTCTGTTTTACATATCTAGGGCTTTTTATTTTCCACATAAAGTTGGACATGGAAATCTAATCACCAATTTGTATGGAAAATAAAGAGTCCCCAGATATGTAAAATATTATTGAAGAATAGCAAAGGAGCAGAATCACACTTCTCAATCTTAGAACCTACTACATAGGCACAATAGTCAAAACACCCTAGCACTCGTACAATCACAGACACATAGACCAATGAAACAGAATTGAGAATACAGAACTAAATCCTTCTACCTCTGGACAACTGATCTTCAACAATGAGTTTTAGCCTACTAACTGGGGAGGCCTGGCGTGGCTCCATAGGAAAATGCACTTGACTAAAGGTCGGTCGTTCAACCCCATCAACTATGCCTTGAAAACCCTATATAGGGTCATCATGAATTGGAGCTGACTCAACAGCACTTAATAGCAACAACAAATGGGGATGTGATAATGTCTTTAATAAATTGTGCTGAGATCGCTGGATAACCTTTTAAAGAAAAATGAAATTTATTTCACACTATATACAAAAAGTAGCTCAAAATGGATGAAAAACGTAAATGTTAAACCTAAAACCATAAAGTTCAATACCTATTTTGAGAGATAATCATTGCTGATATTGGTTGACATGGAGTTGGTTCTGAATCGTAGTTCCCTATGCAGAGCAGAATGAAATACTGTCAGTCCTTTGACATCTTCAAAATTCTTGTTACACTTGAGCCCATTGCTGCTGCCATTGTAACAATCCATCTCCTTGTGATCTTCCTCTTTTTTCCTGTCCCTCCATTTTGCCAAGCATAATATCCTTATTTTGTGTTTTGTTACTTGTAATAACTGAAAGCAATGTAATAGACTAAATGCTACAACTGAGGGAAGAACAGCAACTTCTGGAGTTGCCTGGAGTAGAAGCCAGGGCAGTTAAACAAAATGACTGATGGGAGCCAAAGCCTAGTGGATCCACCCTGCCAGAGGCACAAGATGCAGATGAATGGGGCTATTCCAAGGATTCAGAAGTCAAGATTGAGCTTGAGTGTTTCTAAAAGGTTTTATTGTGGCACTGTAAGATAA
>NW_006416837.1:0-631 GCF_000296735.1 Chrysochloris asiatica | reverse complement strand
TTCTGTCTGTACTTCTGCCAACATAGATTTATTTATTCTTCTGGCAGTTCTTGGTGCTTTCAGTATTATTCTCCAACACATTAACATAAATGCATCAATTCTTCTGTGGGATTCCTTATTCATTGCCCAACTCTCACATGCATATAAGGCTATTGAAAATACCATGACTTCGATCAGGCACACCTCAGTCTTCAAACTGGTATCTTTGCTCTTCAACACTTTAAAGAGATTTTGTGTGGCATATTTGTCTAATATGAAAGTCATTTTCCTTCTTGATTGCTGCTTCCATCAGTTTTGATCACAGATTCAAGCAAAATGAAGTATTACACAGTTTTTCCTCAGTTTATTATGAATTTATTTGTTGGTTCAGTTGTGAAGATCTTTGTTTTCTTTACATTGAGGTACAATTCAAATCAGTAAGCAAGGTTATATCATCTACATATCACAGGTTGTTAATAAGTCTTCCACAGATCCAGATGAGATACACATAAATCAAATTAACTACATCTATGGGACGAGATGATGGAGAAGCTCAATATTATCAGCTAAAACAATCATTTGCTCATAAGTTAAGTTAAGACTGAAAATGAATTCTCATGTACTAAAACAAGCCCATTAGAGCCAAAACATG
>NW_006416836.1:2535-4177 GCF_000296735.1 Chrysochloris asiatica | reverse complement strand
AGCTGGAGACTTTAGATCCAGAGAGGGAGAGCAACTGTGTGCTGAAGACCTGGGGGGTACTGGGGAAGGATTGCATGGAGGGGATTGTAACCATGGCAATGAGATGATATACGATCGAATGAATGTAAAACTAATGTTCTCCCATGTAAACTATCACATAATTCACAATAAAACCTTTAAGAAAAAAAAAGTGCGACAGGGTGTGGGAGTGTGTATAAAAAAAAACCCAAGATGCCTCAATATGCTGTTTTCAAGACACACAATTTACACACAGAGACAAAAACAGATTAAAAGTCAAAGGATGGAAAAGAATATATCATGCTAATTGCAATAAAAAATGAACAGGAGTGGCAGTATGATAAAATAAACTTTAAGGCAAAACCAAGCATAACAGACAAAGATGGACATTATCTCATGATTAAAGGGACAATTGAATAAGATGAGATAAACATAATAAATATCTATGGTCCCAATGAAAGAGCTCCAAAATACATAAAGCAAACTCCAATAAAATTGAGAAAAGAAATCTAGAATAATAGTGGGTGATTTTAATACACCACTTTCAAAAATAGATAGAACAACCAGAAAGAAACTTGACAAAAACACAGAGGAACTAAAAAACAACTGGATTTCATAGATGTGTTACAGAACATTCAACTCAACAACAGTACAATACACATCCTTTTCCAGTGCAAATGGAACATTCTCCAGAATAGACCATGTGTTAGGCCACAAAGCAAACCGCCATAAATTTACAAATATCAAAATACTACAAAGCATCTTCACAGATGACAATGCTATCACATTAGAAATCAACAATAAGAAGACAAAGGAAACAAAGTCAAATACATGGAAACTGAATAATACCCTGCTGAAAAGCAACTAGTTAAAAGAAGAAATAAAATGTGAACTCACAAAGTTCGTAGAAACAAATGAGAATGAAAACACAACATAACACAATCTTTGGGACACGGCGAAAGTAGTGCTGAGAGGACAACTTGTTGCAATAAATGCAAACATCCAAAAAGAAGAAAGAACCAAAATTAACATATTAACACAGCATATCCAACAATTAGAAACAGATCAATAGAGGGAACCTACAGCCACCAAAATAAAAGAAAGAATAAAGATTAGAGCAAAAATAAAGGAGATAGAAAACAGAAAAACTATAGAAAGAAACAATAGGACAAGAAGCAGATTCTTTCAAAAGATTAAAGAATTTGGCAAACCTAACAAAAGAAAAGAGGAAGAAGACACAAATAACACACATTAGAAACCACACAGGCAATGTCACAACGGAACCAAAGGATAACAGAATACTTTAAAAAGTTGTACTCCAACAAATTTGAAAACTTAGAAGAGATGGATACATTTTTAGAAACCTCGACATACCTAAACCTACACAGGGTGTAGTAGAAAACCTGATCAGACCTATAACAAAAGAAGAAACTGATCAGGTCATCAAAACTCCAAAATAAAAGAAGTGCAAGCCTAGATGGCTTCACTGGTGAGTTTTACCAAACATTCAGGGAAGAGCTGTCACCAATTGTACACAAATTATATCAGAACATAGAGAAGGATGGAAAACTTCCTAAAACATTTTATAAAGCAAGCAAAACCCCCATACCAACACCAGGGAAGG
>NW_006416836.1:0-455 GCF_000296735.1 Chrysochloris asiatica | reverse complement strand
TACAAAAATGGAAGAATGTACCATGCTCCTGGATAGGAAGACTTAACATTGTGAAAATTTCAACACTGCCCAAAGCAATTTACACATATAATGAAATTCCAATTCACATTCCAATGACATTCTTCAAAGATATGGAAAAAAGAATTACAAACCTTATATGGAAAGGAAAGAGACCCAGGATAAGCAAAACACTGCTTAAGAACAAGAATAATGTTGGAAACCTCTCACTCCCTGATTTCAAATTTTATTATATGGCTACAATGGTCAAAATGGGCTTGGTACTGGTATGATGAAAGACACATTGATCAATGGAACAGAATCAGGAATCCAGAAATTAATCCATCTACATACATCCAACTGATTTTTGACAAAGTGCCTAAATATATTGCATGGGGAAGTGATAATCTCTTCAACAGATGGTGCTGGCAGAAATGGAAAGCAATATACAAAAGATT
>NW_006416835.1:3748-4260 GCF_000296735.1 Chrysochloris asiatica | reverse complement strand
TTTTTAATTTTTAGTATGTTCCACTCATCTATTTTGTCTACTTTTGTTTGTGTAGTTTTCAAAATATTTGGTAGTCTTTATATGCCCTGAATTAGCACCCTCACATTTGTTCTTATTTTTTCATTGATGACCTTCATAAATTTGTCATTCAAGTTTAGATCTTTAATCCATGCAGAGTACGTTTTTGTATACGGCATGAGGTTAAGGTCTTGTTTCATTCTTTTGCATGTCGACTTCTAGTTCTTCCAGAACCATTTGTTGAAGAGACTATCTCTTCCCCATGTAATATGCCTAGGCACTTTGTCGAAAATAATTTGGCTGTATGTGGATGGGTTAATTTCTGTGTTCTCGATTCTGTTCCATTGATCAATGTATCTGTCATTGTACCAGTACCAGGCTGTTTTGACCGCTGTAAACTTATTGTAAATTTTGAAATCAGGGAGTGAGAGACCTCCAACCTTGTTCTTCTTCTTAAGCAGTGCTTTGCTTATCCTTGGTCTCTTTCCTTTCCA
>NW_006416835.1:0-1143 GCF_000296735.1 Chrysochloris asiatica | reverse complement strand
AATTTTATTAATCCTTTCAAAGAACCAGCTTCTTGTCCTGTTGATTCTTTCTATAGTTTTCCAGTTTTCCATCTCATTTATTTCTGCTCTTATCTTTATTATTTCCTTTGCATTCATGACTGTAGGTTCCCTCTGCTGGTCTGCTTCTAATTGTTGGAGATGCTGTGTTAATGTTGGTTCTTTCCTCTTTTTGGATGTGCACATTTATCGCAGCAAATTTTGCCGTGTTCCAAAGATTTTGGTATGTTGTGTTTTCATTCTCATTTTTTTCTAAGAACTTTGCGAATTCATGTTTAATTCCTTCTTTTACCCAGTTGCTTTTTAGCAGGGTGCTGTTCATTTTCCATGTATTCAACTTTATTCCCTTGGTATTCTTTTTGTTGATTTCTAATTTTATAGCATTGTGGTCTTAGAAGATGCTCTGTAGAATTTTAATGCTTTTACATTTATGGAGGCTTGCTTTGTGACCTAACACATGATCAATTCTGAAAAATGCTCCATGTGCACTGGAGAAGTACATCTGTGAGGTCAAGTTGGTTGATTGTGTTGTTTAGTTCCTCTATAACTTTGTCAAGTTTCTTTCTGGTTGTTCTGCCCCTTTTCGAAAGTGGTGTGTTAAAAATAATTATAGATTTATCTGTTTCTTTCTCAATTCTATTAAGGTTTGCTTCAAATGTCTTGGTGCTCTTTCATTGGGAGCATATATATATGTATTATGGTTATATTGTCTTGATAAATCGATCCTTTGATCATGAAATAGTGTCCTTCTTTGTCTCTTATGCTGGTTTTTATCTTAAAGTTTACTTTGTCAGAAATTAGTATTGTCACTCATGCTTGTTTATTGTTATAAGTAGCTTGGTAAATTTATTTTCATCCTTTAATTTTTAGTCTGTTTTTGTCTTTGTGTGTAAGGTGTATCTCTTGCAGGCATCATATTGAAGAGTCTTGTTTTCTTATCCAATCTGACACTCTCTGTCTCTTCACTGGTGCATTCAATCCATTAGCATCTGATGTAATTATTGATAGGTATGAATTAATTGATGACTTTATGTTACTTTTTTGGTAGTGCTGTTCATTCTTTGGTTCTGCATGCCTTCTTGTGTTAGGTTTATGTTTTTTGTGCTATTTCTTGTTGGTTTCTTC
>NW_006416834.1:4048-4532 GCF_000296735.1 Chrysochloris asiatica | reverse complement strand
GGCATATCATCAGTTTTACATTCAACAAATCATATACCTTGTTTCATTACAACGATTATAATCCCCTCCACGTACCATCAATTAACAGTATTTCTCTCTATCTACTTTAGCTTTTTAAAAAACAAACAAACAAAAAAACCCACTCAGGCAAAGGGCACATTCTGCAAGTCTGCTCCAGGCCACCAGCTCTTAGTCCCTCTCTTCTTAGTCCTTGAATCTAGAGTCCTCAGCCACTTCCACTCTCCATGCCCCCATCTCTGCCTCCACTCTGGCACTGCTGCTTCTCTGGATAAGGTCCCACATTCTGCTTGTGCATTCCTCTCTTAAAGGTCCTAGGGTCATCTGTTTCTGGTCTGTAAGATTAATCACTCCCCCTTTTTTGTTACAAAACTTCTACCTTTATAATTGTGACAGTGGCAATTAGTCATAAAAACAATTATTCACTATTGAATCTCTTTTCACCAGACCCATCTAGACAAGATGA
>NW_006416834.1:0-897 GCF_000296735.1 Chrysochloris asiatica | reverse complement strand
CTTTGCTTCTTAAAGTTCTCTGGAAAAACAGAACATGTGTTTTATATATTTATTGTTGTTAAGTGCCATCAAGTGCCGTGAGGTCAGTTCCAACTCATATCTACCCTGTATAGGGTTTCTGACACTGTAAATCTTTACAGGAGCAGAAAGCATCATCTTTCTCCTGTGTTACCTATGGACAAAGTCAAATATTTTAATGAAATGTGCAAAGATCTGGAGTTAGAAAATCAAAAGGGAAGAGCATGCTCAGCATCACACAAGCTGAAGAAACTGAAGAAAAAATTCAAATTGTGTCTTGTGTTATTGAAGGGTTCTATGAGGAAAATATCGGATGACACAGAAAACATCTAAATAAGATGGAAGTAATACACAGAGTCACTATATCAAATAGAAATGGTCAATGATCAACCATTTCAAGAGGTAGCATATGATCAAGAACCAATGGTACTGAAGGCTTTGACTGGGTGGATCATGACTAGCTATGGAGAACAAGTATTCTGGAATAATTAATTGTGCTCATAAGGAACCTGTACATAGACCAAGAGCAGACAAGGTGTCATTGAGTGGTGTAGAATCAGGAAAGGTGTACTCCAGGTTGTATTCTTTCATCATACTTATTCAACCTGTATGCTGAACAAATAATCCGAGAAGCTGTATTAGATGAAGAAGACGCATGATTGGAAGAAGACTCAGGATTGGAGGAAGACTCAGTAACAATCTGCGATATGCAAATGATAACAACCTTGTTTGCTGAAAGGGAAGAGGACTTAAATTACTTACTGAAGATCCACACAGTTGTCTCTTCTGACATCCATTCTGACCTTTTCCTTCTTTCTTGTCTTCTTAATGACTTTTGCTATCTTCACGTATGATGTTCTTGATGTCATCCCAGAACTC
>NW_006416833.1:2745-3763 GCF_000296735.1 Chrysochloris asiatica | reverse complement strand
TCATAATCAGTCCTGATAACAATTATTTACTATTGTATCACAAGAGACCCATCTGCATTTCATTTCATCAGCTCCGCCTAGACAGATTGGATACTACTCACTGGAGATTATGCCTTCCTCCAGGCCCCCTGGATCTAGGTTCCCTCTTGAACCTAAAGTCACTTCTTGCCTTTATAGCCCCTCCCCTTCCATTTTGGGTAGCCAATGTCCAAGTTGCCACCCCTGTCTACTCTGTGTGTAGAGGGGGTGGGAATGATTCTTGCTGTAAAGATTTGTTCTCTCTTTTGAGCTACTGCATCATTAGGTGTAGGTCAATTTCATCAAATTGTATCAGATTACTCTTTTTTTCCCTCTTCTTTCTTCTTCTGGTTGAGTTCTGATCATCCAGTCATTGAAGCCAGGTCAAGTGGGTATCATTTGCAAGTGTGGGTGTTCTTGTGCATATGCCCTTTCTTCTTATCAGCTGGATGCTTCACTTTCCACTCTAGTCCTCTGTGGCTATGTCAGTGACTCTGGGCCAAAGAGTCCCCAGGTCTTGCCACACTGGTGGCCAACCAGGTCTTGACCTGGGTTCACAGAAGTCTAATGAACATTGCAGGGCTTAGCTCGCCGCTTCATTGCTGTTTTTCCCTCTCTTCCCCTTATTGGTGACGAGCGTGGTCACCAATCAGAATGTGTATTCCCATTGAGTCTTAGTATTGGAAAGGGGTTTGCACTGAGGGGACCGGCCACTTGCCTTGAAGTTTCCTGGGAAAGCATCTTGTTAGTTCTTGTAGTAACAGTAGGTCTGCCTCTGTTGTTTTGTATTTTTCCTGTAGGTCTTTCTTTCAAGAAGTATCTTCTGTTCTTCTAGTGTCTCCAGGCTGATCTGCTTGTCCTTTCAAGTGGAAATTTCCCATCTCTGGAGATCTGGATGTGGTTCAGACTTCTACCTATAGTCTTATGTATTACAGAGCCTCCGCAAGGAGCCTCCTTCACTGGGCACGTTGTAGCCCCGTTTTAGGTATTCCAATCAGTT
>NW_006416833.1:0-483 GCF_000296735.1 Chrysochloris asiatica | reverse complement strand
TTTGTTGAGTGTTTTTATCAGGAATGGATGTTGGATTTTGTCAAATGCCTTTTCTGCATCCATCGATATGATCATGTGGTTCTTTTATTTTTTCTTATTTATATGGTGGATAAAGTTGATCGTTTTTCTAATGTTGAACCATCCTTACATCCATGATATGAACCCCACTTGATCATGATGTATTATCTTTTTGATGTGTTGCTGGATTCTGTTGGCTAAGATTTTGTTGAGAATATTTACATCTATGTTCATGAGGGATATTGGTCTATAATTTTCTTTCTTAGTGATGTCCTTCACTGGTTTTGGTATGAGGGTTATGCTTGCTTCATAAAATGTATTAGGAAGTTTTCCATCCTCCTCTATATTCTGGAATAATTTGAGTAGAATTGGTGACAGCTCTTACCTGAATGTTTGGTAGTATTCGCCAGTGAAGCCATCTGGGCCAGGACTTTTTTTGGTTGGGAGTCTTATTATGACCTGATC
>NW_006416832.1:2799-3262 GCF_000296735.1 Chrysochloris asiatica | reverse complement strand
TGATTGTGTTGTTTAGTTCTTCTGGTCTTTGTCAAGTTTCTTTCTGGTTGTTCTATCCATTTTTGAAAGTTGAGTGTTAACATCACCCACTGTTGTTGTAGATTCATCTATTCCTTTCTTCAAATCTATTAGAGTTTGTTTTATATATTTTGGAGCTCTTTCATTGGGAGCATAGATATTTATTATGGTTATTTCATCTCGCTCAATTGTTCCTTTAATCATGACAAAATGTGCATCTTTATCTATTATGCTGATTTTTGCCTTAAAGTTTATTTTATCAGAGATTAGTACTGCCACTCCTGTTCATTTTTTATTGCAATTAGCTTCGTTTATTTTTTTTCCATCCTTTGACTTTTAATCTGTTTTTGTTTCTGTGTATGAGATGTGTCTCTTGCAGACAGCATATTGAGGGATTTTGTTTACTTATCTATTCTGCCACCCTCCGTCTCTTAACAGGTACATT
>NW_006416832.1:0-1698 GCF_000296735.1 Chrysochloris asiatica | reverse complement strand
AAACAAACAACAACAACAAAAACAAGAGAGAGAAAAAACAAACAAACAAAAAACAGCAACAACAAAAATTAGACTGAATACTGCAGTCTATAATCACAGAAAAGGGAGAGGAGGGAGAGAAGGAAAAAAAAATCTGTAGCCTAATATGAGTATGACTTTAATGTCCTCCCTTCAGCATCTTGCTTTCAAAACTGCCTGAGAGATTTCAAGATGCCAGTGTTGGTTGTTATGCTATATTTCAGGCTTTAATTTAATTTTCCACCTGTTTTGTTTTTAAACTCTATTTCCCTCTCTACAGCCCTGTTGTGCCCTTTCCCATATTAAAAAACAAAAAACAAACAAAAAACATTCAGGGCCTGCTCTTGGGCTGAGTATTTGTGTGCATGCGTGGCAGAAGAACCCACCAGTTGTGAGGGTAGGGTGTCCACTCACTCAGTCACCAGAGTGGAGGTGGGCAAACAGTGGACATGCAAATGACCAGATACCAAAAAAAAGAAAAAAAGAAAAAAGAAAAGAAAAGAAATCAGAACAAAGCAAAACTGACAAAGTGTATTGTCCAACTTTGCTCCAAGGTTTCTGTAGCATTTTTCCGTGGTGTTTCTGCTCTCCTGTTTGGACTTACCATTTGATCTCTCCCAAGATGTCGGCTCTGGGCCTCTGAGCCCAGCCCAGGAGATTCAAAAGTACACAATTTTTTACTTCAGCTTCAAGTTCTACAATCTATAAGCCTTAAAACTTTAAAAATATTCCTATCTCTGTGGTTCCGAGTTTTGGAGCTTTGCCTTGGATCTGCTTTGCCTGGTATTCTGTGGTATTGCTGACAGTGAACTTCACTGCACCTCTGCCCTGGCCTCCATCAAGCCCAACTTCCCCTAAGGTTTAATTTTTTTTAAATGAATTTTCTGCTCAAGTAATTGGACAGTTATTAATCTAATTCAACTTCTTCTTTTACAGAAGAGACTACTGAGGGCCAGAGAGATTTTAAAATCTACTCAAGATGGCAATACCATTGAGCAAGATGGATCTAGGAACTAGTCTTCTGTTTCTCATTAACTACTGGATTCCTCAGTCTTGCCAGAATCAGCGTAGATCAATTAGCACCAACTTTGGAACTAAGATAGAACCCAAAATAAAATGAATCCTGTCTATGGAGAGGTTGTGGAGCATGCAGAAATTGGACGGTCTGGGCTTATAGCTCTACTTCATTACTTATTATCTATATGACCATGAGCACGTTATTTAATTTTCTTGGAGTTGAATTACTTCATCTGTAAAGTTCCAATACTGATAGTGCTTCTTTCATCAGGCTATTATAATGATGAAATAAGGTAGCCACTAAGAATATTGTGTTGCAGGTAGTAAATAATGAATAAATATTAACTTTTATTCATAGATTTTTATAATCAGACTTTTTTTTTAATTAAGGTTTTTATTGTGGATTGAGTGAAAGTTTACAGGATATATCATCAGTTTCACATTCAACAATTCATATAACTTGTTTCATTACATTGATTATTATCCCCTCCATATACCATGAGTTAAACGTATTTCTCTTTATCTACTTTAGCTTTTTAAAAAAAACACAAACAAAAAAATCCACTCAGGCATATATAATAAATCACATCTCCAAAGGGCACATTCTGCAAGTCTGCTCCTGGCCACCAGTTCTTAGTCCTTCTCTTCTTAGTTGATGAATCT
>NW_006416831.1:3239-4143 GCF_000296735.1 Chrysochloris asiatica | reverse complement strand
ATGTCAGTTTAAGAAGTAAGGTGCATCTGACACAAGCCATGGTATTTTCAAAAGCCTCATATGCATGTGAAATTTGGATAATGAATAAGAAAGACTGTATAAGAATTGATGCATTGCAGAAGAATATTAAATGTACGATATTGTGCCAGAAGAACAAACATATCTGTGTTAGAAGGAGTACAGCCTGAATGCTCGTTGGAAACCAGGAAAGTGAGACTTCATCCTCATATTTTAGACCTATGATAATTGAGGGAAATGTCCTGGAGAAATACATCATTCTTGATAGAATGGAGGGTCAACAAAAAATAGGAAGACCCACCAATGAGATGGCTTGGCACAGTGACAGCAGCAATGGGTTTTAAATGTAACAATGATTGTGAGGCAGTGGGCTGGGCAGTGTTTTGTTCTGTTATGTATAGGGTTTCTACGATTCATAACCAACTAGATGGCACCTAACAATGACAACAACTAGTGCAACATGGCCTTCATTATAGAAATGGTGCTAGGGATTGCATGATTGAATTTTCCAAGAACAATAAATTATTCATTACAAATTCCTTTTTCTGACAAAAAAAAAAAAAACACAAAAAAAAAACTGGTTCTTTATATGTGCACCTTAATGGTGGAATTCACAGAAATTAAACTGACTACATCTTTGGAAAGAAATGATGGAGAAGCTCAATGTCATGACCTACTCCAGAAAAAGAATCTATAGATCTGTTTTGGAAGAAGTGCAGCCAGAGCGCTCCTTGGAGGCCAGGATGGCTAAGCTTCGTCTCTCATACTTTGGACATATTGTCCGGAGGGAACAGTTGCTGGAGAAGGATGTCATGCTGGGTAATATGGAGGGTCAGAGAAAAAAAGGAAGACCCCCCAAAGAGATGAATCAGCCAGGTGGCATCAT
>NW_006416831.1:0-699 GCF_000296735.1 Chrysochloris asiatica | reverse complement strand
GAAGTGGGAGTGGTGAGATTTCTTGCATGAACTTTGGACATTTATCAGAAATGACCAGTGAATGTAAACGAGCATCATGCATGGTGAAGTCATAGTTAACTGTTGTTGGTGTGATTGAATCGGTTCTAAGTCATAGTGACCCTATGCACAACAGAGTGAACACTGTTTAGTCTTGCACCAACTTCACAATTGTGTTTGAGCCCATTGTTGCTACCACTGTAGTGATCCATTTCATTGGAGGTCTTCCTCTTTTTAGCTAAGTTTCCATTTCAGCAAGTGTGATGTGTCCTTTTCCAGGGCCTGGTCCCTTCTGAAAGTATGCCCAAAGACCCAGAGACAAAGTCTTGACTTTCCCACTTCTAGAAACCATTGTCTGACAGTGGTCTGTCCGTTTGCCCTACTGTGGTGTCTTGTGTGTTGCTGTGATTCTGGAAGCTATGTCATTGGTATTTTAAACACCAGCAGAATCACCCGTGTTGGACAGGTTTCAGATGAGCTTCCAGACTAAGACTGACTAGGAAGTATAGATAAACTACTTCCAAATATTTAGTAACTGAAAACTTTATGAATAGCAGTGAATATTGCCAGATAGTACCAGAATATTGAATATTGAAATGTGATGAAGAGAACTAGATTATTGTCAGATATAGTATTAGAAAATGAGTCCCTCAGATTGGAAGGCACTAAAAATGTGACTGG
>NW_006416830.1:3494-4143 GCF_000296735.1 Chrysochloris asiatica | reverse complement strand
CATGGCATCATCTCTGTCTCCATCTCAGGCAACCCCGGTTCTCTGGGTGGGGTCCCGTTCTCGCCTCTTATCCATTGGTGGTTCCAGAGACCTCCGCTCCTAGACTGGAGAAATAATCACTCTCTTCCTTGCTACAAAACATCTACCCTTGCATTTCCAGCACTCACAATCCATCTTGATAACCATTATTCACTACAGTATCGCACGTAACCCATCTGTATTTCATTTCAACAGCTCCACCTAGACAAATTGGATGATAGTACTCACTGGTGATTCCGCCTTCCTCCATGCCCCCTAGCTCTAGGTTCCCTCTTGAAAGCTTGTAAGCCGGTTATTTCTTGCCTTTGTAGTCCCTCCCTCCCCATTTGGGTATCCAATGTCCAAGGTGCCCCTCTCTGTCTGCTCTGTGTGTGGAGGTGGGACTGTTTCTTGCTGTAAGGATTTGTTGCCTCTTTTGTGTCACTGCATTCGTATACATAGATTAAGTAAATTCATCAGCTTGGATCAGCTCAATCTTCTTTCTTCCCCCCTCCTCCCCTTCTTTCTTCTCTTGTTTGAGCTCTGATCATCCAGTCATCCAGTCCCGGTCACGTGGGTGTCATCTGCAAGTGTGGGTGTTCTTGTGCACATGCCCTCTCTTCCCATCAGC
>NW_006416830.1:0-1309 GCF_000296735.1 Chrysochloris asiatica | reverse complement strand
GGCATCACTGCTTCTGTGGGTAGGGTCCCGCTCTCTGCTTTCTCCCTTGATGGCCCCAGGGACCTCCGCTCCTAGGCTGAAAACTTAATCACTCCCCTCCTTGCTACAAAACGTCTGTCTTTACATTTCCAACCCTCACAATCAGTCCTGATAACAAATATTCACTATTGAATCACAAGAGACCTATCCACATTTCATTTCATCAGCCCCACCTAGACATATTGGATACTATTCAATGGAGATTTTACCTTCCTCCATGCCCTCTGGATCTAGGTTCCCTCTTGAAAGCTTGTGAGCCAGTCACTTCTTACCTTTGTAGCCCCCCATTTTGGGTAGCCAACATCCTAGTTGCCCATCTCTGTCTACTCTGTGTGTGGAGCGGGTGGGAATGATCCTTGCTGTAAAGATTTGTTTCCTCTTTTGAGCTACCGAATCCATAGGCGTCGGTCAAGTTCATCAAATTGTATCAGATGACTTTTTTCCTCTTCTTTCTTCTTCTAGTTGAGCTCTAATCATCCAGTCATTGAAGCCAGGTCAAGTGGGTATTATCTGCAAGTGTGGGTATTCTTGTGCATATGGCCTCTCTTCTTATCAGCTGGATGCTTCACTCTCCACTCTAGTCCTCTGTGGCCATGTCACTGACTCTGGGCCCAAGAGTCCCCAGGTCTTGCCACACTGCTGGCCAATCAGTTCTCCACCCAGGTTCACAGGAGTCTATTGGACATTGTAGGGCGTAGCTTGTCGCTTCATTGCTGCTTTTCCTCACTTCCCCTTATCGATGATGAATGTGGTCACCAATCAGAGTGTGTATTCCCATTGAGTCTTAGTATTGGAAGGGGGTTTGCACTGAAGAGACCTGATCACTTGTCTTGATGTCTCCTGGGCAAGCAACATGCAAGGAAAATTTTGTTGAAGATAATCAAAAAGTACTTGCAGTGACACATGGACAGGGAGTTACCAGAAATTCTAGCCAGATTCAGATGAGGACTTAAAACTAGGGATATCGTTTGCTGACATCAGATGAATCTTGGCTGAAAGCAGAGAATACCAGAAAAAAAATTGTTTTACTTGTGTTCTATTGACTATGCAAAAGCATTCAACTGTATGGACCATAACAAACTATAGATAACATTGCAAAGAATGGGGATTCGTGAACACTTCGCTGTGCTCATGAAGAACTTTTACATAAACCAGAAGGCATTCATTCAACCAGAATACGAGATTATTGAGTAGTTTAAAATCAGGAAAGATGTGCACCAGAGTTGCATACTTTCATCATACTTTTTTGATCTGTATGTAAAGCAAATAA
>NW_006416829.1:1622-2267 GCF_000296735.1 Chrysochloris asiatica | reverse complement strand
AGTGTTGGCGGCCAGGAGGCAGGCATGCAGAATGTGCCCTTTGGTGGTTTAAATGATTATATATATTCCTGAGTGTTTTCGTGTACATCCCTCTTTAAAAAAAAACAAAAAACAGAGGTAATAGAAACAAATGCAGAGTACCTGTATACCCTATACAGGGTAGATAGGAATGGGCAACATAGACATTGGCTACCTAAAATGAGGGGGTGATAAAGGCACAAAGTGAGTGGCTTACGAGGTTTCAAGACAGAGTTTAGTTTTAGAGTGTGTAGGGGAAGATAAAGTCCCCACTGAATAGTTTTCATCTTGTGTAGATGAGTCTGATAAAAAGAGATGGAGATAAGATTCTCATGATTCAATAGTGAGTAATTGTTATCATGACTAATTGAGACTGTCACAATTGTAAAGGTATAAGTTTTTAACAAAAATGGGGGAGTAGTTAATTTTACAGTCCAGAAATAGAGGACCCTAGTACCATCAAGGGAGAAAAGCACTAGCAGAATGTGTGATCTTATCCAGAGAAGCAGTGACACCAGAGATAGAGGCAGAGATGGGGTCATGGAGAGAGGGAGCAGCTGAGGACTCTAGATTCATAGGAAGAGAAAGACTGAGTGTTGACGGCAGGAGTCAGGTTTGCAGAATGTG
>NW_006416829.1:0-872 GCF_000296735.1 Chrysochloris asiatica | reverse complement strand
CTATACAGGGTCACTGTGGGTCAGAACAGACGCCACAGCACTCAACAACAAAGCAGCAAAGCTAGAATTCAAGACAAGTTATTGTGTGTTGTTTTTTTAGCTCAGTACATTAATTCTCAAAGAAGAAAAGCAAATGGAAATTCAATTTTTAGTCAATTCTTTGTGCATAGGTCTTTGTTAATATTTTTTAGAAAAATTTTAAAGTAGAAAATACTGACCCTGCTAAAGGGAGCTTACCATTTAATTTGAGAAATGAAGTGTTCCAGGTCATAAACAGTAATAGAATAGGCAATTCACATGACGACCGTGGATGTGTCAGCGTGATATGAATTTAAGAAATAACGGGAGTAGTGGAATGAGGTTAGTCACAGACGTATTTTCTTTGAAGAATCAAATTATGAACCAGACTAAAAAGATAATGGAAGACATGGACCACTTCAAAAAGGATAAGAGAATTAGAATGAAGGCAATTGACATGCTGAAAGTCAGAGAGGAAGGCATGAGAAAACTATCTATAGGAGAGAGTGAAGTGATTGGTCTGACTGAAACAGAGAAATAAATACCGAGTGAAAGAGTAACAGGATATAAAATAGATGAGGTTGAAAAACAAAACAGAGTTAATTAGGACAGTTAGGCAATAAAATGAAATAAAAATCATTCATATTGAAAAAGAAGAAATGAAACTATTCTATTTGCAGATCTTATATATAGAAAATCATAAAGAATCGACTAATAGACTGTTAGAGCTAATAAAGCAATTCAAAGAAGTTGTTGGATACAGTATCAATATGTAAAAATGTATTTTGTTTCTATATGCTAGCCATAAAAGATCTGAAAAAGGAAATTATAGTAAATAATTTCATTTACATAGT
>NW_006416828.1:1014-3537 GCF_000296735.1 Chrysochloris asiatica | reverse complement strand
TTTTAATCTGTTTTTGTCTCTGTGTGTAAGATGTGTCTCTGGTAGACAGCATATTGAAGGATCTTGTTTTCTTATCCATTCTGCCACCCTCCGTGTTTTAACTGGTGCATTTAATCTGTATACATTAAGTGTAATTATCAATAGGTATGGATTAGTTGCTGCCATTATGTTTGTTTTCTTTGTGGTGTTGCTGCTTTCTTTGTTCTGTGTGTCTTTCTTTGTTCTGTGAGTTCATGGTTTTTGTGTTCTTTCTTGTGAATTTCCTCATAATTTTAATGTTTCTATGTTCTTAGATTTTCATTTTCTTGGTATGTTGTGAAGTGTTAATTTTCTTTGAGGTTACCTTATATTCCATTAACTTTTCCATCCATTTAGTGCAGTCTGTTTTATCCTGTAATCTACCTGACATTCTCACCATTTGGATCTCTGTTACTACATGTGTACCTTCTTTTACATTATACTTGTTTTGATCATAGACTGACCTCCCAGATTCTCTTGAGTTTGTTCTTATAATTTTGTTCTATTCTTGACCCTTCCTTCTGTCGATTTAGTTCTGGGAGCTGCTGCCATGTATGTCAATAACTGGTTGTTGTCTGTTCTTGTTGGTTGTCAGTCCACTGAACTCTCTTTTGGATGTTTTGTAGTTCAGGGTTGACTTTGGCAAAGTCCTTTAGCTTCTGTTTATCCTGGAATGTTTTGATTACACTTTTGTATTTGATTAATAGCTTTGCTAGATAAAGGAGTCTTGGTTGGCAGTTTTTTTTTTCTTTCAGGGCTTTATATTTGTTTCCCCATTGCCTTATTGCCTGCGTGGTTTCTGCTGAGCGATCTGAGCTTAATCTGACTTGCTTGCCTTTGTATGTAATGCTTCTCTTTTCCCTAGCTGCTTTCAGGATTGTCTCCTTATCTTTGATTTTGGAGAGCTTGATTGTGATATGTCTCGGTGATTTTCTTTTGGGGTCTATCTTTCCTGTGGTTGGTTGAGCTTCTTGAATGCTTATCTTTTCACTTTTCAAGGTGTTAGAGAAATATTCTTCCAGAAACTCCTCGACTATCTCTTCTGTGGATTTGTGTGATTCTTCCTGTTTTGGAATGCTGTTGATTCTCAAGTTATTCCTCTTCATGTTGTCCAACATGAATCTTAGACCTTCTTTGGATTTTTTATCCTTTTTTGTACTTGCTCTTCTATCTTAATTTTATTGAAAGGTTTGTCTTCCAGTTCACTAGTTCAGCCTTCCATCTTTTCAATTCTTCTCATTTACCATTTACCCTTTCAGTGTATTGTCTATTTCTGATATTCTATTATTAATCATTTGAACCTCTTTCTGTAGGTTTTTAATGGTTTCCAATGCTGTATCTATCTTATTTGATTGTTCTTATAGCACTTTCCTGACTTCTTTGTTATTTTTCTCAACTCCATTATAAAGTGTTTAGAAACATTTTATAATCATTTTTCTGAATTCCTTCTCAGGCATTTCCAAGCCTTGCTCTCCTTCCAGAATGTAGTTCAGATCTACCTCTAGGTCATTTGCCTCACACATTTTATCTTGTTGCTGGACGTGTGCTGATGTGGTCATCTGTTTTTGCTTCTTGGACATGTTTAACTGTGGCCTCAATACTTAATTGAGTGTGTGGTTTAGTATTTTTTATACTTTCTCATTACCTCCAGATAGATTCTTTTTCCCCCCCCCTCATTATTTTTATTGCTTTTTCATTCTTCTTATTGCTCAACTCAGAGTAACTTTCTCAGGTGTTGGTATTGGTTCTTGTCTGGATTGTGGAGTTTATAAGGTGTGATTGTATCTTGACTATATGGTGGCAATTGCTGTCTGTTCTTAGGTGTTATATGGAGAGAAAGAACCCCATATAGGTAAAAGGGTGAACAAAAACAAAATACAGCAGGAAAACAAAAACAAAAAACCCAGAAAACAATGGCAACAGCAAAAAGCAAGGGGAAAAAAACAACAACAAACAAACCCCAAAATAAAAAAAAACCAGATTGGATACTGTAGTCTATAATCATGGATAAAGGAGAGAAGAGAGAGAAAGAAAGAAAGAAAGAAAAAAAATCTGTAGCCTGATATGAGTATGACTTTAATATCCTTTCAGCTTCCTGCCTTCAAGGCCATCTGATAAATTTCAAGCTGCCACTGTTGGTTGTTATGCTATACCTCAGGATTTAATTTTTGGCCTGTTTTATTTTTAAACTCTCTCCCTTTCCACACCCCCTGTTTGGGCTTTTCCCTATTAATAAACAGTTCATGGCTGGGTGTGGTAGTTTTGAGCTGGCTGCCCCTTTAAATGCTGAAAGTATCTGCAGGCATACGTGGCAGAAGAACCCACCAGTGGTGGGGGTGATTGGTGTCCAATCGTTCAGGCACCCTCCCCCTCTAGTCAGCAGAATGGAGATGCGCAGACAGTGAGGGGCCAATGAACAGATACTACCTCCCCCCCCAAAAAAAATCAGAACAAAGCAAAACCAACAAGTATATTGTCCACCTTTGTTTCCATGGTGTTATTCCA
>NW_006416828.1:0-764 GCF_000296735.1 Chrysochloris asiatica | reverse complement strand
AAGTTATAAAATTGATATTAGATTTATCAAGAGCATATTTTTCAGCAAAAATTCAATATTCAAAGTACTGAAGGAAAAGAACTTTGACTCTAGAATAATACAATCTGCTAAACCTACCCTCAGTGTTCTAGATTGACACAATGGCTGCAACAATGGGCTCACCCAAAACAATGATTGTGAGAATGGTTCAAGATCAGGCAGTGCTTCATTCTGTTGTACGTGGGGTTACTATGAGTTGGAACCAGCCTGATGACACTTAGCAATAACAACAAAATAAGCGCATTCTCAAGGATATAGAGACTTAGAATATTCACCACACAAATACTCTCTTTGCAAACATTCTTAGAATAAATACTTTAGTAAGAAGAGAATGATAAATTCAGAAGAACATAGTGATATGGGAATTAAGGGTGATTAAAGAGCTTTGTGAAGCTTTCTGTTACATAAATAAGCAAAGTCCAAATAATAAGCATATCTCCATACCAAACTAAAATTCTAGAAAATCCTAAAGGAAAGGAGTGATATCTGGGTGGGTGGAAAGATGAAAGGGAGAGGAGAGTGTGCTAGAGTGCATGTACAGGAAGGAAACTAGAGATATGAAACAAATTTTTAAGGGAGGCACTCGACACCGATCAAGGGAAGTGAGGGAAAAACAGCAATGAAGCGGTAAGCTAAGCCCTACAAGGTTCAATAGACTTCTGTGAACCCAGGTGAAGACCTGGTTGGCCAGCAGTGTGGCAAGACCTGGGGACTCTTGGGCCCAG
>NW_006416827.1:4391-4955 GCF_000296735.1 Chrysochloris asiatica | reverse complement strand
AAATGAGGAGGTCCAAGAGCTGAACAGAAAATTTCAAAGATCAGCTCGAGAAGATAAAGCCAAATATTATAATAAAATGTGCAAAGATCTGGAAACAGAAAAACAAAAAGGAAGAACACGCTCAGCATTTCTCAAACTGGGGGAACTGAAGAAAAATCCAAGCCTTGACTTTCGTTATTGAATGATTCTCTGGGCAAATTATTGAATGATGCAGAAAGCATCTAGAGAAGATGGAAGGAATACGCAGAGTCACTGTACCAAAAGGAAATGGTTAATGTTCAACTGTTTTAAGAGGTAGCATATTATCAAGAGCCAATGATACTCAGGGAGGATGTCCAAGGTGCATTGAAGGAATTGGCAAAGAACAAGGCACCAGGAAAGGATGGAATAAAAATTGAAATCTTTCAAGAAAGTGAGGTGGCACATGAGGCACTTACTCATCTCTGCCAAGAAATTTGGAAGACAACTGTCTGGCCAACTGATTGGAAGAGATCCGTATTTGTGCCCATTCCAAAGAGAGGTGACCCAACGGAATGCAGAAATCATTGGACAATCTCTTTGATA
>NW_006416827.1:0-1171 GCF_000296735.1 Chrysochloris asiatica | reverse complement strand
AAGACACTCAAAATGTGATTAGGAAGAGCTGCCTCCTCCACCTAGATTTGACCATGATGACGTGAATGGAGTAAAGCCCGTGGGAGTAAAGCTCCCAGGACCTTTGCTGATGGTGTACAACTCAAAATGAAGAGAAACAGCTATAAACATCCATTAATAATCGGGATATGGAATGTATGAAGTATGAATCTAGAAAAAATAGAAATTGTGAGAAATGAAATGGAATGCATACACAGTGATATCTTAGGCATTAGTGAGCTGAAATGGACTTGTATTGGCCATTTTGAATCTGACAACCACATGGTTTACTATGCCAGGAATGACATATTGAAGAGGAATGGTGTTCATTCATTGTCAAAAATAACATCCAGATCAGTCATGAGTTGCAACGCTGTCTGTGATAGGATAATAACCATCTGCCTGCAAGGAAGACCAGTTAATACCACTATTAGTCAAACTACGCACCAACCACTAAAGCCAATGAGGATGACATAGAAGAATTCTATCAACTTCTTCAATCTGAAATTGATCAAACATGCAATCAAGATGTATTGATGATTGATGGTTATTGGAATGCAAAGATTGGGAACAAAAGACCAGTAGTCAGAAAATATGGCCTTGATGATAGAAATGATGCTGGAGATCATATGATAGAATTCTGAAAAATCAATGATTTGTTCATTTTAATTACCTTCTCTGGTAGTGTAGTGGTTACGAATTGAGATGCAAACCTTAAGATCATCAGTTCAAAACTACCAGCTGTTTCACAGTAGAAAGATGAGGCTTTCTGCTCTCATAAAGATTTTTTTGTTGTTAAGTGCCATCGAGTCGGTTCCGACCCATAGCGACCATGTACAGGGTTTCCGAGGCTGTAAATCTTTACAGGAGCAGAACACCATAAAAATTTACAGCCTCAGAAACCTTGTACAGGGTTGCTATGGGTCAGAATTGACTCAGCATTTAACAACAACAACATACACATGAACGTCACCAGATGGACTACATAGAAATCAAATTGACTACATCTGCAGAAAGAGACTATGGAAAAGCTCCATATCATCAGTCAAAACAAGGCCAGGGGCAGATTGTGGAACAGACCATCAACTGCTCATGTGCAAATTCAAACTGAAGCTGAAGAAAATGAAAACAAGTCCATGAGAACCAAAATATG
>NW_006416826.1:0-4111 GCF_000296735.1 Chrysochloris asiatica | reverse complement strand
GAGAAGCCTCCAAGGAGACAGATTGACACAGTAGCAGTAACAATGGGATCAAATGTGACAATTGTGAAACTAGCACAGGACTGGGCAGTGTTTTGTTCTATTGTACATAGTGTCACTGAGTAGGAGCTGAACCAACAGCACCTAATAACAACAACAAATAACCAAAGGTTCTTAGAATTTATCCAGTCATTTTTACATTATTAAGTGAAAGAAAAAAATAGATAGCCTTTAAGTATCTTTCAAGATTAGGAAACAAAAAGATGTCAGAAGGAGTCAATTCAAGACTAGAAGGTGAATGACTATTGATTTCCCATAAAAACTCTCATAAAATTACCCTTGTATGATGAGAGAAATGAGCAGGAACATTATCATGGTGAAGAAGGCCTCTCTAGCAAAGTCTGCAGTGAGTATCTTTCTGCTAAAGTTTTGGCTAACTTTTCCAAAACACTCTTATGATAAACAGAGGTTATCATTCTCGCTTCAAAAAGTCAACAAGCAAAATGCATTGAGTATCTCAAAATACTGTTGCAACAAGGTCAGCAGTTCATACCTACCAGCTCATTGAAAACCCTATACAAGGTCACTATCTTAGTTATCTTGTGATGCTATAACAAAAATACCACAAGTGGGTGGCTTTAACAAAGAAAAATGTATTCTCACATAGTTTAGAAAGCTAAAAGTTCAAATTCAGAGTATCAACTCTGAGGAAAGTTCCTTGTCTCCTGTCAGCATCTATAGGCCCAACATTCCTTGTATCTTAGAATGTGTCCATGCGTCTTAGCATCAATCTTTCCCTGGATGTAGGAGCTTCACAGTGCAGAGATCCCAGGTCCAAAAGACACACTACTCTCAATTCTTATTTCTTTCTTGATGATGTTGTTGTTGCTGTTAAGTGCCGTCAAGTCAGTTCTGACCCATAGTAACCCTGTATAGGGTTTCCGAGAAGCAGCTGGTGAGCTTGAACTGTCAACCTTACAGTTCAAATGACGTTGCAGTCTTGCACATTAACCCCCAGCGCCACCCCAGGACTCCTTCTTGGTGGTAGTAGGTCCCTTTTTCTCTGTTCACATCTCTCCTTTTATATCTCATGAGAGATTGACTCAATATACAACCTAATCACGTATATTAAATTCTACCTTATTAAGAACATATGGTTATTGTTAAGTACTGTCCAGGAGATACTGACTCAGAACAACCCTGTATAGTTTCCAAGGAGCAGTTCGTGCTTATCCAACGGTGCCACACCAGATCATAAAAGTGAAGATTTACAACACATTGAATAATTAAATCAGATTAGAGCTATTAACATCAGATCACATCATGGGGGTGATTGTATCATATTAGATTTCATCAAGGAGGTGATTTTTGTTATTGTTGGGTGCCATGTGGTAGAGTCTGACCCTTTGCACAACAAAATAAAAAACTTCCCAGTTCTGCAGCATCCTCACAGTTGTTATATTTGAGCCCAATGCTGTTGCTACTGTGTCAATCCATCTCCCTAGGGGCCTTCCTGTTTTTCACAGACTCTCCACTTTACCAAGCATGATATGCTTCTCCAGGGACTGTTATTCCTTGCCAAACGTTAGGTCAATAATGTGCACAAGGGAGTCTTTTGCATCTGTCTAAATGGAATAAGAAGAACCAGATTATAACCTCTTTCCATAAACATTTTTTTAAATAACAGATTACATTAAACAACGGTTCTCAAGACAATGGGCACCAAGCAAAGAATGACTGTCATTACTGAGAGATGGGAAACAAAATAAATTCAATAATTGGCTCCATTTATGACTTTGAGAGAGTCTCCAGGCCATGTTACATCCTGTGCTCATCGATGTTTCCCCTTATGTATTGAGCAGAGTACAGATCAACACAACTGTGAGCAGAAATCATCTAAGGATGAGAAAAGAACTAACCAAAAAGATTAGGGAAAATGGAGACTGATATTCATACAGGTCTATGAATAGTGCCTGTTCTCACCAGCCAGCCTAGAAAAACTCAGAATTCACAGGGGTTTTGGAAGAGTACTAGTGAATGCCTTGTATCAGATGTTGGGAATGATTAGCCCTACAGTAAGTACTGTTCTGGATCCATCTAACAAATTTTAAAAGCAAAATCCAAGCAGACTAAGTTTTTTCAAATAAATTCATTGCAGAAAAAAATCAAGAATATTTATAGAAATACAAAAATGACCAGCACCACCAACATAAAATTTACAATGCCTGCTATCAAATCAAAGACTACCAGGCATGCTTTGTTGTTGTTGCTAAGTGCCATTGAATTTATTACAATTAATAGAAACTCTGTATAGTGTTTCAAAGGAGCAGCTGGTAAGTTTGAACCGCCAACTTTGTGATTTAAACCAACCTTGTGGTCCAGTACTTTATCCCACAGCATCACACCAGGACTCCTCCAGGCATGCAATGACCCTTAAATATGAGATAACAAACTAATTAAAATTAATCCAGGGTTGACATATGTAAGAATTAACAAACATGAATATAAAAATAGCTATGGTAGAATCATCAAAATGGAAGACACTGGATTTAAGAAGCAATGGCCCCAGCAAACTGACTGCCCTCAAGTTGACTTTGACACACAGTGGTCCTAAAGAACAGAGTAGAATTGCTCCATAGGGTTTTCAAAACTGTAAAATTTACAGAAGCAGACATCTCATTTCTTCCCCAGAGTAGCTGATGGATTTGAACTGCCAACATTGTGGTTACTAGCCACTTTGCCACCAGGGTTTGTTGTTGTTGTTGTTGTTATTGTTGCTAGGTGGAGTCACTACCAACTCATAGCAACCTTATGCACAACAGAACAGAACATTGCCCAGTCCTTAGTCAACCTCACAATTGTTGCTCCACTTGAGCCTATTGCTATTGCAACTGCGCCAATCCATCTCATTGGGGGTCTTTGTCTTTTTTGCTTACCAATAGTGAGGATTTTTGTTTTCTTTACATTGATATGCGATCTCTCTGAAGGCTGAAGTCTGTGGTCTTTGATCTTCATCAGTATTTTAAATCATCTTCACTTCAGCAAGCAAGTTTGTATCATCTGCATATCACAGGTTGTTAATGATTCTTCCCCCAACTCTGATGGCACATTTTTCTTCATATAATCCAGTTTCATATAAATTTTGTTAAAGATGATTTTTAAATGTCTGCAACAGTATGTTGACAGGGAACTGCCAGAGGTTCAAGCTGGATTAAGATAAGGATATTGAAGAAGAAATATTGTCGCTGATGTCAGATTGATCTTGATTAAAAACAGAGAGTACCAGAAAGGTGTTTACCTGTACTTTATTGTCATGTCAATAACATGACAAGCTATGGACAACATTGCAGAGAATGAATATTCTCATGTGCTCATTAGGAATCTATGAAAAGACCAGGAAGCAGTTGTTCAACAAGAACAAGTGAACACCAAATGTTTAAAATTAGGAAAAGTTTGTCCAGGGTTGCATTTTTCCACCATACTTATTCAATTGATATGCTGAGGGTTCCTTGGCCCCAGCAAAGTAAAGTTTAAAAAAAAAAGGAAGATTTAAGATAACAGCTGCACAGGAGGCTCAGAGTAGTCGGTGTAGATAGAGCAGGAAGATGAAGGGCTTCAGGGAGGAAGTCTGTAAGGGTGAAAATGGAACCAATAAATTTCCTGGTATTTCTGACTGTACTGGGGAATTTTCAATTAAGTCAGAGACTTTGGGGAAATAATTAGTAATAGGTATCTAGAAAGGTAGGCAAATGGACTTCTGCTTCAAATTTTTGCAGCCTAGAGAATTCAGAGCATTCTTCCCACTGAAGACAACTAGAAAATCTAAGGAAAAAACAGCTCAAATATATCAGAGAGCTAGTAAGAGATTAAATTCTTAACCCAGGATTCAGGAAAGGAAGTAAACCCAGTGAGGTGAATTTATTATCTGGAACCGATTTTTCTTGAAGGCATTTGCCATTTTGAGAAGAGATTGTTGATACACAAAAATAAATAATAGTAATAATAATAGTTGTTGGTATTAACTCCCATTGAGTCGATTCCAACCCATAGTGACCCTGTATAGGGTTTCCAAGGAGCAGCTGGTGAGCTTGAAGCACCAACCTTGCAGTTCAAA
>NW_006416825.1:1972-4005 GCF_000296735.1 Chrysochloris asiatica | reverse complement strand
TCATGCTGGGTAAGGTGGAGGGCCAGAGAAAAAGAGGAAGACCCTCAACGAGATGGATTGGCCAGGTGGCATCATTGATGGACACAAGTGTGACAGCGGTAGTGAGGTTGGCCCAGGATTGGACATTGTTTCATTCTGCTGTGCACGGAATTGCTATGAGTTGGTTCTGACTCGATGGCACCTGACAAAAACAATAAGTATTCCAATCCAAAGTAGCTACAATGCACTTCTGAATATACAATAGCATGTGCTAGAAAATAATTTCAGTTTGGGGACTAATGTAATCCAGGAGGTAGGAATCTAAACATAGATGCCATTTGTATAAATCTTCTTTTAGAATTAATATTAATGGCCAGTAAAGCAAATTGAGTTTTCAAGTGTCTTGTGGAAACTTAGAGCAAAGATCCTATTTCTGAAGAAGTAGGGATTATAGAGAGACATTTTCTCAGCATCAATGACAACATATTTCAAATATTAAAAATGAAATTAATATTTTCTTTAATGTACTATATTTACTATTTTATTTTAATGACCATATACTTATTTATAAAAGCTGCTGTACTCTCATTTTTTCTTGACATTCTCTTTCCTTTCTCAATAACAGGCAATAGATCTCTAACTATATGTCTTTTTCTGAATTTATTTACCCATGTTTGGGAGCAATGTACAGTATGTCATTTCCAAAGCTGTTTCTTCAAGAAATGTGAACAAAAATGAAATGATATTTTTAGGCCATTGTTGCTATTGTTATATGCCACTGAGTCGGTACCAACTCATAACAACCCTTTATAGGTGATCCGAGGTGATCTGGTCAGTGTGAGCAGCCAACTTTGAGGTCCAGTGCATTATCCTACAGTGCCACACCAGGCTCATAGTACTGCTAAATCATAGATTTTAATTTATATATTTTATAAATATGTCTTTGTAGAGGCCATCCCTTCTGTTAGGAACACTCATTCCTCAAAAATATATGTTGTTACTAGCTGAGTCAATTCCAACTGATAGCAACCCTGTACAGAATTTGCAAGACAAGGCTGATGGGTTTGAGCCACTGACCTTGTGTTTAGCAGTCTAGTGCTTATCCTAGTGTGCCACACCAGGATAAATATATGATGATGTAATCTCTCTTAGCTATGCTATGAAAATAAAGCAAAGTCCAAGCTCTACCATACTACCATTATGTAGCTGTATAATTTTAACAGCTTAAAATTACAATAAAATTATTTTTATAACATATTGATGATTTTTGAAGTGTCTACCTGTTGTGATTATGAGAAATTATTACTTATCCAACTACTTAAACATATGTGTAGTGAACAGCAACTGAGAATGATGAAAAATGGGCACTGTCTCCACTGCAGAGTTTAAAAGATATTTATTTAAAATAGACATTATGATGAGAAACATTACATAAATGGTACATATTTTATTCAAATTTTCTACCAATCTGTCACCATCTGAGATGCAAATGCATACAGTCCTGGTAATTAGAGATCATTAGGCTTACATCTGTATTTGGCTGTTGCACAGGGGTAAAGTTTGGTAGCAGCAACCAGATGTTGAGGGTAGGAAGAGATTATCCCAGCTGCTGGCAGTGGGAGCTTTAAATAAGAGGGCACAGGAAAGTGACAAAAAGAAATAAGCAGAAGACAGAAATAAGATATCTACAGCAATGAGCAATTCTATACAAACAAACTGATTTTCAGGTCTCAGTATTGACAAAATCTATTACTTATACTGGAGTCCTGGTAGGGAACTATAGGAGACGCACTTGACTGCTAACTGCAAGTGTTCTGTGGTTCTAATACTCTAGCTGCTCCTCAGAAATCTCACTTAGGGTTGCTTTGAGTCAGAACCTACTCAGTGGCACTTAACAACAACAACAATTACTTTTAGTAATTTATATTCTTTGTTGTTGTTGTTGCCAAGTGCTATCGAGTTGGAACCGACTCATAGTGACCCCATGCACAGCAGAACGAAACAATGTCCGATCCTGGGCCAACCTCACTACCGCTGCCACACTTGACGCCATC
>NW_006416825.1:0-602 GCF_000296735.1 Chrysochloris asiatica | reverse complement strand
AAAAAAAATTCTAAAATGAATATATAGAAATACTGTTAACTGATGGTACATGGAGGGGATTATAATCATTGAAATGAAACAAAGTACATGATTTGTTGAATGTAAAACTGATGATCTGACCTGTAAATTTTCACTCAATTCACAAGTAAAACTTTAAAAAAAAAAAAAAAAAGTAAATGGTATTGTGGCCAAGTAGTTCTTAATACCAATATTTAAAACATGCAAAATGTATTTTAACCAAGTCCCAGTAACAGATTGCTCAGAAACATACAAAGATTGTGATTTTATTGTAATGTCAAGCAAGTAAATGGCCTATGGAAAATAAAGGTTTCTCACTAGGAATTTTAACTGTTAATGTTGTTGTTGTTAGGTGCCTTTGAGTTGGTTTTAATTCATAGTGCTCCTACTCATAACAAAATGAAACACTTAGCGTGGTTTTGCACCAACCTCATAATTTTTGTTATGCTTGATCCCATTGCTGCTGCAACTATGCCAGTCCATCTTGTTCAGGGTCTTCCTCTTTTTCACTGACCCTGCACTTTACCAAGCATAATGTCCTTCTCCAAGGACTGGCCCCTCATGATAATATGTCCAAAATATGA
>NW_006416824.1:4095-4767 GCF_000296735.1 Chrysochloris asiatica | reverse complement strand
CATGGCAGATGAGTTCAAAATTTCCATATACAGAGAGTTAGCTACATTCAGAGTAGTGCAACATGTCCATATACAGAGTTCTAGCTACACGGCAGATGATTCCAAAATGTGCATATACATAGAGCTAGCTACATGGCAGAGTAGTCCAACATGTACAAATACAGAGTAGTAGCTACATGGCAGATGAGTCCAACATGTCCATACACTGAAAGTTAGCTACACGTAAATGAGTCCAACATGTTCATATAGAGAGAGCTGGCTACATGGCTGATGAGTCCCACATGTCCATATAGTGAGTTCTAGCTCCATGGCAGATGAATCCAACTGGTCCACCTTGTTCAAATACAGAGTTGTAACTACATGGCAGATGAGAATGTGTCCATATACTGAGAGCTAACTACATAGCAGAGTAGTACAATATGCCCATATACAGAGTACTAGCTACAGGGCAGATGAGTACAACATGTCCACAACCTGAGAGTTAGCTACATGGCAGATGATTCCAACATGTATATATAGAGAGGTCTAGCTACAATGCAGATGAGTCCAACATGTTCACACAGAGAGAGTTGTCTACATGGCTGATGAGTCCAACATGTCCATAAACAGAGAGCAACATACATGGCAGAGAAGTCCAATATGTTCATAAACAGAGAGCTACCTACATGGCAG
>NW_006416824.1:0-550 GCF_000296735.1 Chrysochloris asiatica | reverse complement strand
GGTTCTAGCTACAAGGCAGATGAGTCCAACTTGTCTATATGCAGAGAGCTAGCTACATGGCAGAGTAGTGCAACACTTCCATATACAGAGTTCTAGCTACATGGCAGATGTCGCAAAGGTGTTCACATACTGAGATCTACCGACTTGGAAGAGAAGTTCAATATGTTCATATACTGAGAGCTACCTACTTGGCAGATCAGTACTACATATCCATGTACAGAGAGCTAGCTATATGGAAGATAAACCAAAATTGTCCATATATAGAGAGCTAGGTACAAGGCAGAGTAGTGCAACATTTCCATATACAGTGTTCTAGCTACAAGGCAGATGAGCCCAACTTGTCTATATACAGAGAGCAAGCTACATGGCAGAGTAGTGCAATATTTCCATATACAGAGTTCAAGTTACATGGCAGATGAGTCCAACAAGTCCATACACTGGGAACTAGCTACATAGCAGACAAGTCCAATATGTTCATATACAGAGAGGTACCTACTTGGCAGATCAGTCCAACATATCCATGTATAGAGAGCTAGCTACATGGCATACA
>NW_006416823.1:2699-4005 GCF_000296735.1 Chrysochloris asiatica | reverse complement strand
TACCAAGAATGATGTGCTGCTTCTCAAGGGACTGGTCCTGAACAAATATTCAAACTATGAGAATCCAAAGCTTTCTGTTTTCTAAGGATTATACTTGTCATACTTCTTCCAACACAGACTTGTTTGTTCTTCTGGCAGGCAATAGTACTTTAAATATTCTTCTCCAACATCATAACTCAAATGTGTGCATTCTTCTGTGGGTTTCCTTAGTCATTGTCCAACTTCCACATATGTAAGTTATTGAAAAGACCATGGCTTTGGTCAAGCACACTTTAGTACTCAAACTGATATCTTTATTCTTGAACACTTTAAAGAGGTCTTATGCAGAAAACTTACCAAATGCAATATGTCATTTGATTTCTTGACTACTGCTTCCATGAGTGTTGACTATAGATATAAGCAAAATGAAGTCTTTGGCAATTTCATTCTTTTCTGCATTTATATGATAGTTTTATTTGTTGGGCCAGAGGTGAAGATTTTTGTTTTCTTTACATTGAGGTGCAATCCATACTGTCATTTGTACTGCTAACCTTGAGGTTCAAACCAACCTTGAGGTTCAAACCAACCTTGAGGCCGAGTGTTTAACCTACAATGCCACACCAGAACTCCATGAACCTCTAGTGTATCCTTAAAGCTATTTCCATATTCTTTAAGTATTACCTAGAAGTTTCCAACAAAGCCAGAATCATTGCTTATTGTTTCCATTGTTGTATGCACTAAATATTTGGAATGGCACCTGGCACACAGACCCACAAGTATTAGCTTCATACTTAATGAGCATTCAATAACAATTTAAGAATGGTTATCTTGAAATGCACCTATTATTGTCTCTTTTTAAATTTCTAGTCAGTATATAACAGTGGTAATGAGCATATAAGCAACTGAGGGATCTAAGAATTTGAACAGATCATATTTTAAAGGTTTAGTATATTTATGTATTATTTGTCATGTGTGTATCTCCAAATACATGTGACACATTTTAGAGACAGATGCATGGCAAATATACATATGACATATATATGTGTTCTGTGTATAAGAGCCTCAAAATACATAAATCAGGCTCTAATAGAATTAAAGAGAGAAACAGACAACTCTACAATTATAGTTGTTGTTGTTATTGTTAAGTGTAGTTGAGTTGGTTCCGGCCCATAGCGACCCTGAACAGGGTTTCCGAGGCTGTAAATTTTTACAGGAGCAGAAAGCCTCATCTTTCTTCCATGGAGCAGCTGGTAGTTTCGAACTGCTGAACTTGCGGTTCGCAGCCCGATTCGTAACCACTACGCTACAGTAGAAGATTTTAATACAC
>NW_006416823.1:0-1665 GCF_000296735.1 Chrysochloris asiatica | reverse complement strand
ATGTCCCCATCTCTGTCTCCATCTCTGGTATCACTACTTCTTGCATTCCGTTTGTGCTCTTCTCACTTGATGGTCGTAGGGTCCTCTGTTTCTGGACTGTAAGATTAACTACTTTTACCTTTACAATTGTGAAGTCACAATTAATCATGATAACAATTACTCACTATTGAATCATAAGAATCTTATCCCCATTTCTTTTAACCAGACCTATCTAGACAAGATGAAAACTACTCAGTGGGTACTCTTTCTTTCCCCACACACTTAAATTAAACTCCCCCTTGAAACCTGGTAAGCCAGTCACTTCATGCCTTTATTGACCCCTCATTTTAGGTAGCCAATATCTAAGTTGCCCATCCCTATCTGCCCTGTGAACAGCAGACTTAATATTGATACTTGATGTGACGACTCCTTCCCTCTCTGTTGGTATTTAGAGTTACTACCTCCATGAGTGTAGGTCAAACTCATCAAATTGTAGCAATTTGCACTCATTTCCTCTATCAAAAATTGCGTGTGTGTGTTTTTTTTTTTAATCTGCCTCTAGTCGAGTTCTGATTACCAAGCCATTGAGATTAGGTCAAATGGGTACTATCTAAAAGTTTGGGTGTTCTTGTGCATCTCCCCTCACTTCATATCAGCTGGATGCTTCACTCTCAGTTCTAACCCTTGTCCATAGGCTCAGGTGTCCCCAGGTCTCTTCACACTTTGAACAAACCAGCCCTTCCTCTTCTCTCTTTCATCTCCAAGTCGAAGGGAGTCAATAGACTGGTTTAACTCAGCCCATTTCTTCATTGCTGCCTTTCCCCCTCTGCCACTCACCAGTAGACTAATGTGGTCATCAGCATGCTAACATGCCTACTCATGTCTTCCCTTTGAGTTTGTCTTAGAGGGGGGTTTGTCCTGAAGGAACTTGATTGCTTGCCTTGATGGCTTCCCAGTGAACAACTTGCTTATTCTTGTAGCATGAAGTCATACTGCCATTTTTGTTTGGGGTTTTTCCTGATGATGATCTTTTTTTGAAGACTTGTCTTCTGTTGCTCTAGCTGTTTCAGGCTGCTCTGTTTGTCCTTTCTACTGGGAATGTCGTACCTCAGAAAGTTCTGAATGAGACTCAGGATTCCACCTAAGTTCCTATACACTGCAAAAGCTCAGCATGAGGCCTATTTCACTGGGTAAGGTCTAGAACACCTTTTTAGTTATTCCAATCAGTTATAGGCTGAAGGTGGACTTACAAGCTTTCTGTAATCATGTTTCCTGGCATTCCTTTCTACCCTACTCAAGTAGCCATTTTACAATAGTAGGTGGTGGACACCATCCTGCAAGGAGCAGAACTGCGAGAAGCCTTATGCATGAAAAGTTCATTGTTTAGCAGAGCAACAATGAATGCCCCCCTTGGTTAGCAGAGCTACAAGGGATAATTCATGCAGGGGACCCACGGTTTCTAGCTTTCCCTTGGAAAAATAGTTTATTTCTGATTTCCCTGTAAAAAGTTTTAGAAAATTTTGCATAATCATTAGATACTTTAAACAAACCTCACGTTATAATAGTTGCCTTTCACATTAACATTAATTTTCACACCATATTCAATCTTATGTAGTTATAAAAATTGTTTTTTACATGAACAATAAGTCTTAACATTAGATATAACCACACTAGCTAAAGTTTCAG
>NW_006416822.1:2644-3324 GCF_000296735.1 Chrysochloris asiatica | reverse complement strand
AAAGACAGATGAGTCTAACTTGTCTATATACAGAGATCTAACTACATGGCAGGATAGTGCAACATTACCACATACAGAGTTCTAGCAACATGGCAGATGTGTCAAACGTGTCCATATACTGAGGGATAGCTAAATGGCAGAGTAGTCCAACATGTACATATTTAGGTTACTAGCTACATGGCAGATGTGTCCAACATGTCCATATACTGAGAGCTGGCGAAATGGCAGACAAATCCAATATGTTCATATACAGCGAGCTACCTACTTCGAAGATAACTGTCACATATCCATGTACAGAGAGCTAGCTACATGTCAGACAAGTCCAAAATTCCATATACAGAGAGCTAGCTAAATGGCAGCGTAGTGTAACATTTCCATATACAGAGTTCTAGGTACATGGAAAATGTTTCTGACGTGTCCATATACTGAGAGCTAGCTATGTGGCAGGGTAGAGAAACATTTCCATATACAGAGTTATAGCTACAAGGCAGATGAGTCCAACTTGTCTATAAACAGAGATCTAACTACATGGCAGAGAAGTGCAACATGTCCATATACAGGGTACTAGCTACATGGCAGATGTGCACAACGTGTCCATATACTGAGAGCTGGCGAAATGGCAGACAAGTCCAATATGTTCATATACAGATAGCTAACTACTTGGCAGATCAGTCCAACAT
>NW_006416822.1:0-524 GCF_000296735.1 Chrysochloris asiatica | reverse complement strand
GAAGATAGCTCTCTGTATCTAGACAATTTGAACTCATCTGCCTTTTAGCTAGAACTCTGTATATGCAAATGTTGCACTATCCTGCCATGTAGCTAACTCTCTGTATATGGACATTTTGGACTCAGCTGCCATGTAGCTAACTCTCTGCACATGGATATGTTCGACTGATCTGCCAAGTAGGTTCCTCGCTGTATATGAACATTTTGGACTTATCTGCCATGTAGCTAACTCTTAGTATATGGACACTTTGGACTCATCTGCTAAGTAGCTTGAACTCTGTATACGGAAATGATGCACTACTCTGAGATGTAGGTATCTCTGTGTATATAGAAATGTTGAACTCATCTGCCTTGAAGCTAGCCCTCTGTATATAGACATGTTGTTCTACTTTGCCATGTAGATAGCTCTCTTTATATGGACAAGTTGGACTCATCGGCCTTGCAGCTAGAACTCTGTATATGGAAATGTTGCACTTCCCTGCCACGTAGCTAGCTCTCTGTATAAAGACAAGTTGGACTCATCTG
>NW_006416821.1:3244-4122 GCF_000296735.1 Chrysochloris asiatica | reverse complement strand
TGAATCATAAGGTCAGTGATTCAAACTCCTCAGTCACTCCTTGAAGCTGTATATAGAGATTCTTATGAGTCCAAACAGATTTGATGGCACTTACAACAACAACCTAATATACAGAGAGAAGCAAAGTATAGTAACTTTTAAAAAATTGTTCTAAACATACATTGTTGTTAAGTGCCATTGAGTTGATTCTATCCATAGTGACCCTGTATAGGGTTTCTGAGAAGCAGCTGGTGGATTTGAAACACTGACTTTGTGGTTTGCTGTATGCTGCTTATCCTATAGCACCACATCAGGAATCAAAAAAGTATGTATGTGTTTGTATGCATGTGTGTGCGTGTGTGTGTGTATATGTATTCTTGTTGTTAATGCTGTCTGGTCAGTTTTGACTCACAGAGACTCTGTATAGGGTTTCCAAGGAGCAGCTGATGGGTTTGAACAGCTGAACTTGTAGTTCACAATCTAGTGCTGATCCTACAGCATCACACCAAGAGTTTATATATATAGAGAGAGACTGGAAGGAGCTCTGGTAGTGTTGTGGTTACAAATCGGGCTGCGAACCACAAAGTCAGCAGTTCAAAACTACCAGCTGTCCTGCGGGAGAATTATGAGGCATTCTACTACTGTAAAGATTTACAGCCTCGGAAACCCTGTACAGGGTCGCTATGAGTCGGTACCGACCCCATAGTACATAACCACCACCACCACCATGTATAGACTGGTGGGCTGGTGGTTTTGAACCACTGACCTTGAGGTTCAAACTGAACTTGTAATCCTGCGCATTATCCCACAGTGCATATCACAATATTTAGAGATATCAATTACATTGTTCATGTTATGTAAAAATTATCCATCTTCATTGTAAAACTTCCCATCATCAT
>NW_006416821.1:0-2024 GCF_000296735.1 Chrysochloris asiatica | reverse complement strand
ACAATCTTTGGTAATAAGAATTTAAAGGGACACTGAATTTATTGAGGAGTCAGTGATATGATGTGCATGTCCAGGGCTAGATTCATGCTCAGAAAAGAACTAAGAGGATTCTACAGTTGCAATTAAGTCTAAAGGTTAAAACTGAATTATAGGTAGACTGACTATAGCCATAGTTAGAAAATCAAAGGGGATTTCTTAACTTGTTTGGGATTTCTCAAGCTGAAAGAGATGAAGAAAAAACATTAAATTTTGAGATGCAATATTGAAGGATTCCTTGGCCTAGCTATTTAAAGACACAGGAAACATCAAAAGAAGAGGGAAAGAATACATGGTCATTTTACCTTAGGTAATTGGTGGATGCTCAACCATTTCAAAGGTAATTAGGTGATGTTCAACAACAAGAACTTATGGGATTAAAGAAAGAAATCCAATCTGCACAAAAGACATTAACAAAATACAAGGCTCAAGGAATTGATGGGATGCTAACTGAAGTGTTTCAACAGATGGATTCAGTGCTAGAGGTTCTAACTTGTCTAGCCAAGAAATTTGGATGAAAGCTATCTGGACAACCAACTGGAAGAGATATCTGTTCACATTGCAAAGAAAGTTAAATTATTGAAATATATCATTAATATCACATGCAACACATAAATGTCATTAATATAACATGCAAGTAAAATTTTGCTGAAGATAATTCAAATATTCTTGTAACACTATATCACTAAGTAAGGTGCTAGAAGTTCAAGCTGAATCCAGAAGAGGACATAAAAAAAAAAAGAATATCATTGATCATGTTGAAGAGAACCCAGTTAAAAGCCAAGAGTACCAGAAAGATATTTATTTGTGTTTTGTTCACTAAGCAAAGGCAGTCTACTCTGATTTTTTTTTTTTTTTTAAATGATGCATAATATGGTCGAGAATGGAAAGTCCAGAACACTTGACTGTGTACCTAAACTAAATTGATGGTGTTAAGTATCGTTCAGTTAGTTCCTACACATAGCAATCCTGTATAGAGTTTCCAAGGAGCTACTGGTGAGTTTTAACCACTGACTTTGCAGTTCAAACTGACCTTAAATTCCAGTGTATTAACCCACAATACCACAGCAGGACACCTGATACCCATAAACAACAGAACTACCTTATTTATTGTCTCCAAACTATGGCTTTCCTTTTCAACAGTGCATAGTTAATTATGTACTTAGATAATAACTTCAGTAAAGTACCAGTAGTACAATTTCCTGGACATCATCTGTTTGCCATTCTTGAGATTCAGACTGACCTTGTGTTCCAGTGCTTATCCTGTAGCAGTACATCGGGACACCAAACCAAGAGGTAGTCATTAAAAGAGACAAAAGGATTAGAAATAAGTAAAAGTGTGTGTAAGGAGTGTATCCTTTCCTCATACATATTCAACATTTGTGTTGAACAAATAATCCAAGACTCTGGACTATGTATGAGTAAGAAAACAATATCAAGATTAGAGGAGAACATATTAACCTCCTATGATTTGCAGATGACATAACCTTGCTTGTTCATAAACAAGAGGATGTGAAGTACTCACTAATGAAGATCAAATAATATAGTGTTCAGTATGGACTGCACCTAATGAAAGAAAACAAAAATCCTCACAATAAGACCAATAAACAACATAATGATAAATGGAGAGAGGTTTAAGTTGTTAAGGATGTAATTTTACTTGGATCCACAATCAATGCTAATAGAAGCAGTAGTCGATAAGTCAAATGATGGATTCCATTAGGCAAATCTACTGTCAAAGAGCTCTTTAGAGTGTTAGAAGGCAAAAATATCACTTTGGTTGTTTGCCTCACCCAAGCCATGGAGTTTTCCCGCGGGAGAAAGATGAGGCTTTCTACTCCCGTAAAGATTTACACCCTCGGAAACCCTGTACAGGGTCGCTATGGGTGGGACCCGACTCGATGGCACTTAACAACAACAACAACAACATATGCATGTGAAAGCAAGACAATGAATAAAGGACCTCAAACACTAATTGATGCCCTTGA
>NW_006416820.1:3637-4256 GCF_000296735.1 Chrysochloris asiatica | reverse complement strand
CTGATAGTATCTGTGCGCATGCATGGCAGAAGAGCCCACCACTGGTGAGGGTGGGGGTATCCATGCTCAGGTACCCCAGTAAGTCACCAGAATGGTTGTGCACAAACAGTGGGGGGCCACTGAAAGGTACCAAAAAAAAAATCAGAACAAAGCAAAACTGACAAAGTGTCTTGTCCACCTTTGCTGCAAGGTTCCCGTGGCATTTTTCCGTGGTGGGTCTGCTCCCCAGCTTGGTCTTGCTGTTTGGTCTCACCCAAATTGTTGGCTCTGGGCCTCCAAGCCTGGCAGATTCAAAAGTATGCAATTTCTTACTTTCACTACAAATTCCAGAAGCTATAAGCCTTCAAACTTTTTTAATATTCCTGCCTATGTGGGTCTGTGTTTTGGAGCTCTGCCCTGAATCTGCTTTGCCTGGTATTCTATGGTATTGCTGATGGTGAACTTCACTGCACCTCTATCCTAGCCACCATCATCTCAGTGACCTTTTATAAGGTTGCCAAGGAGCAACTGGTGCATTTGAGTGGCCAAATTCTTAGTTAACAGTCCAGTGCTTCTCCTAGAGTGGTGGTGGTGGTTATGTGCCATTGAATCAGTTCCCACTCATAGCGGCCCTGTACAG
>NW_006416820.1:0-1307 GCF_000296735.1 Chrysochloris asiatica | reverse complement strand
TTGAAATAAACAAATCATTTGTCTTGCAGAAATCTATCATTCATTCTCCAGCATCATTTCTATCACCAAGTCCAAATTTTCCAACTACTGGTCCTTCCTCCTTGCTCCCAACCTTTGCATTCCAATCACCAGTAATGAGCAATGCATCTTGATTTCATGGTTGATCGATTTCAGATTGAAGAAGTTGGTAGAATTCTTCTATTTCATCTTCACTGGCCCTAGTGTTTGGTGCATAAATTTGAATAATAATAGTATTAACTGGGCTTCCCTGTACGTGCATGGATATTATCCTATCACAGACAGCATTGTACCTCATGACTGATCTGGATATGTTCTTCTTGACGATGAATGCAACACCATTCCTTTTCAATGTGTCATTCCCTGCATAGTTAACCATGTGGCTGTCAGATTCAATATGGCTAGTACCAGTCCATTTCAGCTCACAGGGTTTACAAGGCTGTAAATTTTTATGGGAGCAGAAAGCCTCATCTTTCTCCATCGGAACATCTGGTAGTTTCAAACGGCTGACCTTGAGGTCCACTGCCCGATTCATAACCACTACACTAGCAGAGTTCCTTGAGTAGTACCACAATAAGCACTGGACTACTAACCCCAAGTTCAGTAGTTCAAACCTACCAACCTGTCCTTGGAAACCCTATACAGGATTTCTATGAGTCAGCACCGATTCAATGGCATTAAACAATAATAACATACACTTATTTTACACATTCATGTAAAGAGTAAACAAAAATACTTATTTTACCTCAGTTTACATTGTTTAACTTTTTCATCTCTGTAGCCATTTTCATGATCACAGACCATAGTCAATGTCTTCACTTGCTCAGAATAAATTTCTTTTTTATAATTACAAATCAGACTTAAATTTTAAAACCTTTAATACAAAAAAATACACATTCAGGTAGCTTCTATCAGTCTAGTGTCTTTCATCCTTTTTTTGTCATTGTGAATATTGACCATTGTTAGGGCTCTATTGCTCTTTGAGGAGTATAGAATAAGCACTTGACTATTAACCATAAGGTTGACAGTTCCAACACACCAAATGCTCTGAAGAAAAAATATGAAGTCTTCCGCTCCTGTAAAGATTTGCAGCCTCAGCACCTAACAATTGTTCTCTGATGGAAGTAAAATTTCTATTCAAAATATTGTCAGAACATTATTTACAGTGCAGATGGGCTAAGTTCCAACAAGAGTCTTTAAAAATGATTCCTTTCATGGGTAATTAGGAAGACATGTCTTCGATTAAATGTTATATTATTGACAATAAAATAAAAAATAATATTTGTTTC